>NC_137131.1:2084501-2179501 GCF_949319135.1 Squalius cephalus | reverse complement strand
CCTAGGAGGAGTACATTAAATTCCACAGCAAGCGTTTCCAAACAACCCTAAATAGCCGACTTCCTGTTGGGCTGGCGTAAAACTTAGAGCACGAAAGTAGTTCGGCCCGATGAGATCTATATGTGTACCGAGTTTCAAATTAATTCATGCAAGCGTGTTTGATATATGGACCAAGTTTTAGAACCCCGTTCAAGGGGGCGCTGTTGAGCCCCCCTGCCACGCCCGGGTACCAGCTTCAGCCCGGCCCTGATGGCCGCGGGTTCTGACCTGTGTGCAAAGTTTCAAGAGTTTTCGAGCACGTTTAGGGACCCAAAAGCCACAGAAACCTTGAAAAACAAATGAAAAAGTAAATCTCACTCAACTGACAAATCACCCCCACCCCTCACACACTCAGAGACAGAGAGAGAGAGAAAATTCTCCAAAAAATCACATTCAAACCAAAATATCTGACTTTCTGTTGCTTTGAGCTAATAAGTGTAAATTAGAAAGTTGTCCGGCTCGATAAGAACAATATACATACCAAGTTTTGTGATTCTAGGTAAAACTAAGCCCCCATTTTTGACTAAAGGTGGCGCTACTGAGCCCCTCACCACGCCCGTTTCTGAAACTTTGCCCATGTCTACTGGATAATAAGTGTGATGTGTCTGTCGAGTTTCATGCAATTTCAAGTATGTTAAGAGTCTCAAAAGCATCAGAAAAGAATATTAAAGTTTGATGCGTTGCCATGGCAACAGTATCTAAGATATCAATAATCCTTTCACAGGTCTACATCTGCCGTGTGTCTACATTATACACATAAAGTTTGAAGCAAATCGGGTAAAAATAAGAAAGTGATTTCAAAGCATTTTGAAAGTGACACACTTCCTGCTGCCAGTTGGTGGCGCTATAACTTTGACTCACAAAGGTCACATCCATGTGATCGGCCTCTTACAACGAACACACTGCTGAAGTTTCATCAAGATCAGATAATGTATGCAGAAGTTATAACACACTTCCTGTGTCCCATTATTCGCCATAAATTCGTTTCCTCGCCACGGCCAAACCGTTCGAGATATCAAAAATCTGTTCGCAAGAATTCATCCTCAATGTCTTGACTTCATTCACACCGAGTTTGGTGGCGATCGGATGAAATCCCTAGGAGGAGTATTTCACATTCCATTGTATGCGTTTTCCAAACAACGTATAATAACCGACTTCCTGTTGGGCTTTTGTAAAACTTAGAGCACGAAAGTTGTTCGGCCCGATGAGATCTATATGTGTACTGAGTTTCATATTATTACATGCAAGCGTGTTTGATTTATGGACCAAGCTTTCGGACCCCATTCCAGGGGGCGCTGTCGAGCCCCCCTGCCACGCCCCGGTACCAGCTTCAGCCCGGCCCTGATGGCCGCGGGTTCTGACGTGTGTGCAAAATTTCAAGAGTTTTTGAGCCTGTTAAGGGCCCCAAAAGTGGCAAAAAGGCAAAAAAAAAAAAAATGAATAAAAAAAATAATAAAAAAAAAAATAATAATCCTTACGGAAACAATAGGGCCTTCGCCCTTTCAGGGCTTGGGCCCTAATAAGACAAACAGAAATACATAAGCTAATGAAAATTTAAAAAGCGCATAAAATTACTAAAACTATATAAAACTAGAACAAGCTATACAAAATCGTTTAAAAAGAAAGCAAGCTGAAATAATAAAATATAATTGTTAAATGGATTCAGAGATGTTTCTTGGCAACTTCTTGAAATAAAATAAGTACTAAAAAAAAAACCACTGAAATAAATGAAAGAAAAACAGAAATTAGCTTTAAAGCTATTGAAAAATGGTTTAAAAAGAAATAGTCGAAATAAAATCAAATTATTAGATAAACTTCTTAAATTAGAACTGTTGCCTTGGCAACTTCCTGAAATAAAATAAGTTTAGGTTGTTAATTTCTAAAATTACTAAAATAAAAAATAAAAGACAAGAAGTATTTAAAAAAAAAAAAAAAAAAAAGAGCAAAAACTCAAAATGACAAAAGCACATAAAACTATAGAAGATTTAAAACTAAAACTATTGAAAATAGTTTACAAAAATAAACCTGAAATAAAATAAAATAAAATAAAATAAAATAAAGTAATTAGATGATTAACTTAATTAGAAATGCCTTGGCAACTTGCTGAAATAAAATATGTTTAGGGTAAAGTACTGAAAATAACCTGAAATAAAATTCATGATACTTAAACTTTCAAGTAGCTTTTAGATTTTAACTTTTCATTTTTCAGTTTGAGTAAATCCTCTACTAGTGAGGCGTCTCTTACCCACTGCCAGGCACGTGCTGATGCTGGTGAACTGTGCCAGCTGACGGGCCACGGTGTGCACCTGAATGCCCAGCTCTCGAGTCGGCACCAGAACCAGCACTCGCGTCACCTGAGTCTCTCTCGGCTTGTAGATCAGACGCTCCAGAACCGGCAGCATGAAGGCTGCAGTCTTGCCTGAGACACACAACACACACAGTCAACTAAACGTCATGGGGATTACAGTTACTGAGTACCTTACGCATATTTAGGTTGGTTGTTTATATTTCTTCTTTCTTTCTTTGTATGTAGGATCATTTATATTTTATGTTTGTGACTGTGTATAAAGTTATATATGTGCTTAGGTATGTCAATATGCCATTGTTTGTTTAGGTATAACACATACACACAGTTATCTGTATGTGTGTATGTGTATTTGTTTTGTTCCTTGTGATAATGGTCTTTATTTTATTTTAACCAGGGACGAGGACAAATTATCTTTATGCTATATGTACACGGCATCGGTTGTCTGTGTGTGACAATGCCAAGTGTATTGTCCCTGTTAAATAAACAAACAAAAATAAATAAAATAAAACCGTAATATTCATATTCTTTCTGGTCAAATCAAGCACAGACAGTGGAAGTCTTACCAGTGCCAGTGGCGGCACATGCACAGATGTCTTTTCCCAGAAGCCCCACAGGTACGCAGGCTTTCTGAATAGGAGTGGGCTGCTTAAAGCCCATAGTAGTGATGGCCTGAGGAAACACGAGGAAAACAACGTGAGATGAAACTGTGCATCTTCTACAATGTTTCATTTTGACGGCTTAGTTATGTTTCTCTTTAATGGACCATTGCCATTTATAAAAGAGGTCATTTATTCCGATGACACCATGTATTTATCTCAAGAAATTCTCCAGGTTATTGTCCCTAAAGCATTTTTACGAGCTATTTGACATCATTTTGCAGCCTAAACCAACATTACTAGGCCAAAAACATCTGTAACGACTCAAAAATGGGCACTTGCAATCCATGATTGCTTTATGCAAGCAAGCAATAAGGTATTCGAGGCTAGTGCTGTATCGTGAATATTCATCCGTGACTTATTCACGATACAGCACTAGCCTCGAGTACCTTATTGTTTTTATTAAACTGTTACCACACAATACACATATTAAAGCCGAAAAATATGCATCTATGCAACTTTCATGAAGTAAAATCACTAAAAGCCTTCCTTCCGCTGGAAAACATAGTCCCCGACCGTAAACAGCAACAGACGTTACATACATTATTATGGCAACAAAAACTGTCTTTATGAGTGAGTCAGTAGAGAAGACTTTTACCAGAGTCCGTCTACGGAGAGCCTGGCCACTCCCTATTAAGTCCTATTGTACCGAATGTTGATTGTAGTTCCACCAGAGCTCCACTGGGGGCGATCGCCCATGAGTGCAAAATTAATGGGAGTCTATGGAGCTAGACGGCTAAATTTGTCTCTTTCACCTGATTGCCGTTGAGAAATCTCAGATTTGATTGTAGGTTTTGCAAGTTCAACATGGGTTATAGGTCGAAAGTTGAATGAACGAGTACTTATGTCCTTTCGATTTCTTACAGGTTGAGTTGTTGTTGCCCATAACACGCTAGCATTCTGCTAATGAACGCTGATTGGTCAGTGAAGGACTGATTACGACCAGAGATACCGCTTGATGGTCTTTTAAAACAACAAAACAACAACTCTTCTAGAACGTGTGTTTACCTGTGTCAGCTGTGTTGTGTGTTTGCCTGTGTCAGCTGTGTTGTCGATGCCTCGAGAGAAAAGAAAGTGCAGAGCACCAAAGCGACTGAAGGATCGCCGTAAAGCAGTATCTCTGGTCGTACGATGTGTATGACGTCACTGACATTTTAAAGCAAATAAGTGACTCTAATAAAATCTAACACCCAGCAATGTGTAATTTCTTTGCATCTCCTTTCGAATACAACATTCAAATTACTAGAAAAAAAATGATATCCTGAGAAAAGTGGATTTTGAGGGGTATAGCGCCATAGACCTCCATTCATTCTGCACTCGTCCTGTGAGCGCCCTCATGTGGAGCCAGAGAGGAACTGCACTCGTCCTGTGAGCGCCCTCATGTGGAGCCAGAGTGGAACTGCAACCAGTTCAGAAGCCGGAAGTTTACTGAGAGTGGAAGTTCTCCCCTTATTAGACATTCCCTGCTTTTACACTGAAAGGACTCGAACTTGTGAACACGGAAAAGCAGGACGCAATTGAAAAATATCTAGCGTGTCACAGGAAAACCCCTAAACTGTTAAAAGGACAAGATATCACAGCGGACATTCAAACAGATTTTTTTTTTATTATGAATATAGGCCTGAATGACCTGAAGGAAAATGCTATATCTACAGTAAATGCAGGTACACTCGCTTACTCGATCTCTCACAATACTCTACTCTAGCTTCAACGAACATTATCAATGAGATAATGATGCATATATGAAAAGTGTATTACATGAAATTAATAATTAATAGTCAGTCTGACCTTCAGTAAAGGTCTGGATAGATTCATATCCGGGAAGGTGAGGTTATCGTCATACTGGGAAGCGTCTTCAAAAAATGCTTCAGGCTGGAAGAGAGGAGTGAAAAACTGAGAACATCATAATCATATGAGATTTACACCATAAACAACTCAAGAAAACTGATTCCAACTCACAATTTTCCTCTTGCCCTTCTTCTGTTTTTCTCTCACAGTGTCTGGAAGAAAAGAAAGGATGAAATAAATCAAACATGTTCATGGAGAAGAATAAAAAAGGGTGTTTGGATTGGTGTCGTTCTTCCACATACCTGCTTTTTTCAGCACCTCTTCATCACCTGATGAGAACTCATCTTCCTCCACCTCATCAGCATCATCATCTTCAGCAGATTCTTTACTGTTATTGTCATTTTCATCCTGTTCTTTATCATTCTCTTCTTCTTCATCTTCATCATCGTCATCATCGTTTTCCGGTTTCGAGGCTGGAGCTTCTGTTTTCTTGTTTTTTTGAGTTTTCTCCTGCAGATGCATAAATATGACAAACATATTACATTTCTTGAAGTTATAATGATTTCCAAACAAACAAATCTTTAACAAATACTGTAACTTCTTAAAACAATACGCACTTAATATTACTGAGTATCGAGACACGTAATATTCAGAAATATTATCGATTTGTGTGGTTAGTGTCAGGGGTTAGTTGAGTGTGTGTGTGTGTGTGTGTGTGTGTGTGAGAGTGTGTGTGTGTGTGTGTGTGTGTGTGAGAGTGTGTGTGTGTGTGTGTGTGTGGTTAGTGTCAGGGGTTAGTTGAGTGTGTGTGTGTGTGTGTGTGTGTGTGTGTGTGTGTGTGTGTGTGTGTGTGTGTGTGTGTCAGGGGTTAGTTGAGTGTGTGTGTGTGTGTGTGTGTGTGTGTGTGTGTGTGTGTGTTTGTGTGGTTAGTGTCAGGGGTTAGTTGTCACAATGAGTGAGAAAGTTCGACATGGAGCCACTAAATCTCCAATCTCCCGAGAATCTCCCGTTTTAAACAAACGCCGACAAACGTCAGCTGGAGAAAAGAGAGCGAGACAGAGCTCATAATAAAACAAGAATCAACATCGGCTTGGCTTTTCAGAGATGGAGAACTGAGGGATTTGAAATGTTGTAAAAGCGACAGGAGAGTAAGTGTTTTATTGAACAGATAAACTGTCATATGTAGCTCTAACAGAGTTCACTGTAAAGCATGATCTATTGTGAAGATCATTTAACTATAGTTGTTTTAGCGCTGTTCAGGAATTTATTCAAGGAAGTACCGTGTCTAAGGCCCCGTCCACACTACTGCGTTTTAGTTTAGAAACGGAGAATTAAAACGAATACGATCTCCATCCACACCAGCGTTTTAGCTGCGAATTAGAATTGATCTCCGTCCACATTAAAACGACTGAAAACGCAGATCACGTGACTATTCACCAACACTGGGCATGTGCGTGCCGCTGTAAACCTAGAGACTTTCAGACATAGACTGTAAAACAAGTAATAAAAACTCAGTGAGTGTTTTAGCGCAATTGTCTCACCTCATGGGATCACAACACTAAGAGATAGTAAATGAAAGAGAAAATAAGTTGCTCGAGAATATAACTTTCTCTTGAAATTCAAATGAACTTTCTGAAATCAAATCAGCAATGGATAATAAAAAAGGCACAATCACTTGACTAGTTGAACATCATTTTTTTTATTAGCTCATTATTTTTTACATCTTGTGTTCACTCAATATCCTCGAAAACGGAATTTTTTCTGGAATTTCCAGGAAATCCAAAATCTTTTCCTGGATTTTTTTTGTGCGTTCCCGAGATTAGACCTTCCTTAACATAATGCCGAAAACCCGAAGTCTCTAGGTGGTCTGGTTGAGGAGTAGATAGAAGTGCAAGATTGGTGCGCACAGACAGAACAGAAATCATGAGTTAACAATCGCAATTTTGTCCGGTGGAAAATTGCGCTAAAAATGCTTTCAAACATCAAAATGTCATTTATTAATATGTATTTGTGTCAAAATGACATATAAACATCTTTTCCTATTCTATTTTGCCTGGAAACGCTTCCAACACGTGTCGCATGAAAAATAGGCGTCGGTTCTATTTCTAGCATGCACGCGTTTACGTCTTACTGTAAGAAACTGTTCCAGTGGGTGAAGTTCACTGAATATTACCTGTGTACTCCATGACTGATGACACCCAATCATAGAGCCGAGCGTGAGCCTCTGCGTCATCGTTTCTAAAGTCCTCCGTTTTGACCCGTCCACACTAAAACGCCCTCCGGAGATTCAAAACGAAAAACGGGTCGGCAGCGTTTCTAAACTTCTCCGTTTTGGGTCTCCGTTTTTGCCGTTTTAGTCTGGACGGGAGGTGCAAACGTAGCAAAAGGTCTCCGTTTTTAAACGAAAACGCAGTAGTGTGGACGGGGCCTAATAATGGGTAAAGCTACAGTAGCGTCTTCAGCTAGTCAGCTTGAGATCTTTCATCTGGTTATATCTCTGAAGCCTATAGTGAATGTTTTATGAGCAACAGGAGAATCATATTCATCCGCAGTCCCTCAGAGCCCAAGCACAACCAAAACAATGTTCTTCAGCAAAATGCATGCAGTTTTGTTTTTTTAAACGTTAGATGGCCAAAAGTTACATAGTGTACCTTTAAGCAGAATAACGACGATATATTGTCTTCATTATTGATTGTGTTATTTGCTAGCATGGGAAAACCCAGACAAACTTCCGGCAAATTTAGATTTGCTCTGCAAGTAGTCTGGCAAAGAGCTCATTCAAGCCCATTTCTAATCCGTCGAAATCGCGGCACCAATCAGAAACGTTGAGGTGGGCTTTACACAATGACGATCGCTCTGATTGGTTTTAGGTCTATCCAGTTGCGCCCAGAGGCATTTGAGCGACGTCTGTTGGTGAAGCCACCAACTTTTAAATGCATTATTATATTTAAATTGCAAACACATGAGGACAGTCTCCATGAAAGACCCACTGGCAGAGGAACATGCTACTACATTTCTCTCCGAAACGGTAGGAAATTAAATTAGATTTAATAGAGGATTTTAACTGTGACAAGATGATTGACAGGGCAGTTTACGGGACAGGATGCACGCGGCAGATCCGTCCGATAAAGATGACGAAGTAGTATGTCCCAAAGCTTGCCTACTTTTTTGCTACACATTCAAAAGTAAAAACATTTTCTTCACAAAAAGAGTACATACTTTTATGGCGTAGTGTAACTTAGGCGAATTGGGACGCAGCATATGGCTTTACACGATGCCGATCGCTCTGATTGGTTTTAGGTCTGTCCAATTTTGCCCAGAGGCATTTGAGCGACGTCCGTTGGTGACGCCCCTTTGGAAATGAGTTATTAATGAAGCTTTGCCAGACCATAACTCAGTTACTACTGAGAATGGTCTGGTTTTAACCAGGCTAGTTATTTGCATGTTTATTTCTCTGAAGCAATATGTGACCCTGGATGACAAAACCAGTCACATGGGTACATTTTTTTAAATTGCTGAATATAAAGCTGAATAAATAAGCTTTCCATAGATGTACGGTTTGTTATGATAGGATAATATTTGGCCGAGACACAACTATTTGAAAATCTGGAATCTGAGGGTAAAAAAAAAAAAAAATCTAAACATTGAGAAAATCTCCTTTAAAGTTGTGCATTTATGTTGGCGATTGTGCTGCATTCACTCACAAAAATAAACGTTTTATATATTTACGGTAGGAAATTTACAAAATATCTTCATGGAACATGATCTTTATGTAATATCCTAATGATTTTTGGCATAAAAGAAAAATCGATAATTTTGACCCATACACAATGTATTGTTGCACAAATATACCCGTGCGACTCGAGACTGGTTTTGTGATCCAGGGTCACACTGTATAAAGCGCTATTTATATAAAGGTGACTTGACTCAACATGGTCTTACCTCAATTTTGCGCTTTTTCCGCACTTTCTCGATCTTTTCGTCCAGAGTCGTGGCCGCTTTCTGAAAAAAGCGAAAGAAGAGATGAAGATCCGACACGAGCCACACGCATCTCTCCGTCCGTGTGACTCTCACTCACCCTCTTCTTCAGCTGAGCCATCACGTCATCCATCGCCCAGTCTCCGCTGTACAGGCCATCTCGCTCTCCAAACTCAAAGTCAGCGCTGAAGTCTCCGGTGCGGCCCTTCAGCGCGCGCTTCTCTTTACTCAACACGATGGGCTGATCCTGAACAAACACAAGTCATTCCATGCTAGAGTCATGCTATCAGATGCCAACACTGTCAAATATACCATGGTGAGGACATTCGTGTGCAATGGTATTTACAAGCTGCACGATTCATCGTTAAAAGATGGCGATCTAAAGCAAACCCTAATTATAACTCTATAGTATATGTCAATCAATCAATCACTCAACAAATAAATATTACTCAATACTTATTTGAGTAAGTACAATGTAACTACATCACCTTAAAATAAAGTGCGTTACAGTTTATTTTAAGGTGTCATTGTTGCATTGTAATTATACATTTAAGTACTGAGTAATATTAAGGTTAGGGTAGGATTTTACCCTATTCGTTTTAACTTTTATTCATTTCCAGGATATGAATTGTTGATATCAAGAATTACATTTTTGATATCAATAATTTACTTCCTTGATATCAACAATTGAATTCTTCTGTAATTATATTTTCACTAGTGAAATGTCACCATAGGCTGCCATTCAAAATCAATTGTTGATATCAAGAATTCAATTGTCACTAGTTGAAATGTCTATTCTTGATATCAACAATTGAATTGCTACTAGTAAAAATTTTAATTTTTGATATCTGAAAATGAATTTCTGATATCAATATAATTTCAGATATCTAAAATGGCTTTTTTACTAGTAACAATCACATTCATGATATCAGAAATTAACATTGTCACTAGTGAAAATAGAATTATTGATATCAAAAATGAACATTGTTACTAGTAGCAATTCAATTGTTGATATCAAGAATAGACATTTCAACTAGTGACAATTGAATTCTTGATATCAAAAATAAATGTTTTTACTAAGTAAGAATTATAGATATGTGAAACTGGAATTTCAAATAGTAAGAAATCAATTCTTGATATCAACATTGATTTTGAATGGCAACCAATGGTGACATTTCACTAGTGAAAATACAATTACAGATATCAAGAATTATAGTTTTTACTAGATGAAATTCAATTGTTGATATCAAGAATTATCATTTTAACTAGTGAAAATTTAATTGTGGATGTCAAGAATTAGCATTGTTACTAGTGGAAATGTAATTTCTGATATCAAAAATAGCCATTGTTACTAGTAGAAATCTAATTCCTGATATCAATAACTTTCATTTTAACTAGTGAAAATTGAATTGTTGATATCAAGGATTCATATCCTGGAAATGAATAAAAGTTAAAACGGCTTGCCATAGGTTAGTTGTATGTAATTATGCATAATTTACTGTTAATACTATGGTAAGTACATGTAACGTGTATGTAACAAGGACACTGTAAAATAAAGTGTTACCAAGTGTGTTACCCATTTTTATGTAACACTTTATTTTAGTGTCATTGTTACATGTAGTTACTAAAGTAATAACTATTAATTATGCATAATTACATGCAACTAACCCTCAACCAAACTCTGATCCTAACCCTATAGTAAGTGCATGTAGTTGCTTAATATTACTCAGTACTTATTTGAGTAAGTACAATGTAACTACATCACCTTAAAATAAAGTGCGTTACAGTTTATTTTAAGGTGTCATTGTTACATTGTAATTATACATATTAGTATTGAGTAATATTAAGGAACTACATGTACTTACTATAGGGTTAGGGTTTGGTTGAGGGTTAGTTGCACGTAATTATGCATAATTTACTGTTATTACTATGGTAAGTGCATGTAATATGTAACAAGGTCTGTAAAATAAAGCGTTACCATAAAGTGTTACCCATTTTTAGGTAACACTTTATTTTAGTGTCATTGTTACATGTAGTTACTACAGTGATAACTATTAATTATGCATAATTACATGCAACTAACCCCAAACCAAACTCTGATCCTAACCCTTTAGTAAGTACATGTAGTTGCTTAATATTACTCAGTACTTGAATGTATTATTACACTGTAACAAGGACACCTTAAAATAAAGTTTTTTTTTTTTTTAAATATGACTTTTGTTCAGGAAGGATGAATTCAATTCTTCAAAAGTGCCAGTAAAGACATTTATAATGTTACAAAACAAAACATTTTGGGTGTAACAAACCCATTTTATTTCAGCTTTACTTTGAGTTAATTTAGCACATCAAGTTAAAATAACTGAAAATGTGAAATGCTTCATTGACAAGCTCAAATAAAATTAGCTCGTTTTTTATATTTAATTTTATTTCAAGTAACGACAATGTTTGTTTTTATGGATTTAGTTTTAACTATGTCAGTTTTGCCATTGTACATCCTCAAAAAAACATGATGCACATCACAAAACATGGTATTACCACAGTATGAGGCTCAAAACACAGTATTACCATGGTACATCCCCATATAACGCAGTATTATCACGATGTGCTTCAAAAACATGGTAAATCTCCATGTAAAGTAGTATTATAATGACACAGATCACAAAACATGGTATTACCACAGTAAGTTCCCCAAAACACAGCACTACACCTTTAAACAACATACTATTACCATGATGCACTTCCCAAAACATGGTATTATCATGGTAAAGGCCCAAAAATAAATAAAAAAACATGGTAAATTTTCAGTGAATCTGAACTTACATCTTCATCGTCCGACGCTGAGTCCGGCTCATCTGGCACTTCAACATCTTCATCAATAGTTCTGATCAAATCCATATCAGAAAACATGTGTGCTGTAAAACTCACAGGCTGATTACTACAACAGAGCACTAATAACTATTATTAGTGACTATTTATAAGGTAAATCTGATCTTATATATTTTTTTCTACATAAAAGAGACCCGGTCATATAGTCTCACAAATCATAAATATATAACTGTGTCTGATTGACACACTAACAGCTCTGCATGTTCATAAACACACACGTGTGTCGCTAAACTGAAGCAGCGGAAGTGCGTTATTCTCACGTGGTTCTTATTCAGTGGCTGCGGGCGGAAACCGGAAGCTACACTGACACCTACAGGCGCGAAGGACCAGACGATTAAAGGGACAGTGCTCCCAAAATTTTTTAATTCTGTCATTTACTCGCCCTCAAATTGTTCCAAACAAACCTGTATACATTTATTTGTTCTGCTGAACACAAATATATTTGGAAGAATGTAACCAAGCAGATCTCATAGCATTTTTTTCCTACTACGCTAGTCAATAGGGGCAAGATATGCTTGTTACAAACATTCTTCTAATTATCTTCATTTATACAGGTTTGGAGCAACTTGAGGGTGAGTGAATGACAGTTTTTCCATTTTTAGGTGAACTGTCCCTTTAAGAGACCACCGCTGCCAATGATGCATTGCGAAACGGGAAATTTAAATGAACAATATATGGCTAGCTGAGACTGTAGTGGGTTGTATATCTAAAATAAACAATCTCTGAACACAAAATATAATTTAAAAATACAGTTTACTTTCAGGAAAATCAACTTAATGGGTTTGCAAGTGCCAGACCTTATATTACAACCTGACAGAAGACATGCATATTATTAAACAAACGCTTTAAATCATATAGTGGAGGCTCAGTTACAATGAATTCATTCAATGCTGTAATAAGACATTTTTTAGAAAAGGCTTTCTCTCAGTGCAATGCCTCTCAAAAATAACCCAGTATTTAAAAAAAAGAAAAGAAAGCTGAACTCCTCTGCAAACTATAGTTTTCTACTTTAACAGTTCTTGAATATTACACATCACTAAACTCAAAATATTAACTATGCATCATCCAAACATGCAATTGCATCGCTGTATTCTACAAGAAACCATATGCATAAATTAAACATTAAGAGAACATGCCATTTATGAGATGCATTATGAGTTTGAGTGATAATGCATGTTTTTTTAGGCCATTTAGTAAGACCAGCTCATAGTTTATTGGATGTTTAATTGGCATAATTTAAGAGAAAAACACGAGTCATATTAAAACATAACTGTCAAATTAGACACTTTATTATTAAAAAAAAAAAGTAACAATACAAAAATCAAACTATACAAGAACTTGCAGACAAACTTTCCTGTACAAGGAAAAGACGGATCTCAAACGTGTTAGTCCAGCGCTGAGGTTTACGGTCTGGGAGGACGCATGCCTGGAGGAGGAGGACCTGAAGGAGAACCACAAGTACAATCACTGTAGAAACATGGTGACACTTCACTATAAGGTAATGCATTAACGAACATGAACTGACAATGAGCGGTTACACTATTTTAAGGTGTCATTGTTACAGTGTAAATATATATTTAAGTAATATTAAGCAACTACATGTACTTACTAAAGCGTCAGGATTTGTTTGAGGGTTAGTTGCATGTAATTATGTATCATTTACTGTTATTATTATGGTAAGTACATGTAACAAGGATAATAAAATAAAGTGTTACCCAATGAGCAATACATTTGTTACAGTATTTATTCATCTTTGTAAAAAATTGCTGTTCATGTTAGTTCTCAGTGCATTATCCTTTGATTTTAATAATGTATTGGTAAATGTTGAAACTAATATTAACTTAGATTAATAAATGCTTCATTCTGGTTCATGTTAACTAGATTCAGATTGTTTTATTTAGTGCCATGTCAGCATTCAAAGCTATTTTCATGGAAAAAATTCAATTACAAAAATACAAATATACAAATACAATAAAAACCAAACAAACAAAAGCAGCAAGTCATATTATACAAGTTTTTTTTTTAATAAAAAAAAAAATAAATAATCCAAAACCTTTTCAGCTATCCATGCCAACTAAGGTAGTTAACTAATGAACCTTATTGTAAAGTGTTACCAGAAATCTTGAAGGTGTCATATAATGGTACATGCACTTTTACAAGTTGATTGTACTGAAACGTGTGTTGGCAGTGCCTGTACAAAACCATCACATAATGATAAAAATCCATCCAGTGGTTTTATTTTAATCTTATATGTTTCCTGCCATCTCAAATCAAGCTGTTCGCCCCTCCCACGATGGTTGATTGACAGCAGCGTTTCAACACAGACCCGCCCTCGCGAGCGAGCTGTCAATCATAGCATGCGCCGACCGGTGCGTTCATTGTTGATAGCTGGAGCACTGAGTAGAATGGCATCTAAGCGATTGTGGTGTTCTTGGGTGCAATAAGGAGCACAGCATCATTTTGATGTTCCTGAATCCGTACAGCTGAAGACGCAGTGGCCGAGTTTGTTTTCGAAGGGAATATTCCCCACGATCAACGTCAATGCTTTCATGCTTGCACGAATCATTTCACACACCAGACTGCTTTATAAAGGAGGGTCAGTATAAAGCTGGTTTTGCTAAGAAGCTGCTCCTGAAAAAAGGATCGGGACCAACTATTCGTGTTCCTGCTGCACCTCCAGAAGAAGAAGTGAATGTAACGTTTTATTAACCTTTATATTAATCTTTATATTAATCTTTGCAAATCGCTTGCTGCAGGCTTCACGATGAATGCGGCTATTTTTACACTCAGGGTACATTACGCCATGTTTTCTATGTACAACGTTCTCAATATAATTCATAATCCCACGTTTATAATGAACGACGCGTTATGGTTATTGTGTTAGAAACGGTGTCCGCACAGAACAGAGGGGCGGGGTGAGCAAAGCTCATTATCATTTAAAGACACATGCACTCAAACGGCGTGCTGAAAACAGAGCTGTTTTTGACCAGGTAAAATGAGTGTTTTCTTACAATACAAATGAGAATTTTTAATTAAAGTATATTACAAACTTTTAATTTAGACCCTAAAGAATCATATTAGCTTGTACAAAAATGACATTATATGACCCCTTTAACCATGCATTTCATTCAGATGCATGCGAGCTAAACTAAACCGGCTTTACCTCTCATTCCAGGTGGCGGCGGCCTCATGCCAGGAGGAGGCATTCCCATCGGAGCGCCGCGGCCGGGTGGCATTCCCATCGGGGGTCCCATGGGTGGCCTCATGCCTGGAGGAGGTCCCATCATCCCTGCGGAAGAGGCACGGGCACAAGGGTGAGCGTTAACCATCACACAACCGGATGAGTGTCTGATGCAGCGCCATGTGATTCTGAGCTCAGTGTAATCCTGCTTCCACATCATCGGTCTCAGAAGACATTTCTGTCATCACAGCTGGCGAATCAGCACGGCCATCAGAAAGACACACCGTAACTGAGGAACACGGAGACGTTCTCACCTGGAGGAGGAGCTCCTCGGCCCATCGGCGGCGGGGGTCCGGCCCGGCCTGGAGGGTACTGGGTGGGAGCGCCGGCTATACTGGCACCAGCAGCGGCCGCCGCAACCGTGCCTCGACCCTGAGGGGTCATGACCTGAGACACACACACACAGAGAGAGATGCAGTGTCTTATAAAGAGAAGGACAGCTGGGTTTCCGTGCAAATCTGCCACAAAATACAGCAAAACCGATCAAAAATTATTATAAAAGGAAAATACATTTAAATATCAATATTTTAATTGAATAAACCAGACAAATGTAGCAGAGAAAAAAAAAGTTGCATCAAATCTGGCACAAAATACAGCAAAACCTATAAAAAATTATTATTGTTCCATGGACTAAATTTTTTATTACATAAAAATTAAATATTGTTTATTAGTCATGCTTGTATATAATGCATATTTAGTGAAACCCATAAAAAGACATATTTTGAAAAATAAAATAGCCATTTTAAAAACCTGTTCCATGGAGATTTTTCTCTCAATTAAAAATATTATATATTGTTTTAGTCATGCGCATATAATGCATATAAATGGAAAAAATAATTGTTTATTTAGTGAAACACCCATATCGAATAAAAGCCATTTAAAAAAAAGTTACCTAATTTATGTTCTCAGTTAAGAAAAACAAAAGACATACAAAAGAGAAATAAAAAAAAAAAAAAGTGATAAAATAATTTGTTTTAAGAGTTCTAACATGATTTTATTGTATTGCCCAATTTCACTCAAATTCTTAGCATATTAGTGAATTTAACGTAGCAAGAAATATATTAGAAATTGTCAAAAAATCAGTGAATAAATGTGCACATCTGCCAACAGAACAAATAAAAGTTAACGGGAAAAAAATAAAAATGTACAACGAAATGATTAAATACATCTTGAAATGCTGCAATTGATGTATACAAGTATAATAGGCAAGCATAAGTAAAGAGTGCAATAGATAATTTATTATGTGAAAAAAAATACAAAATACCCCTTAAAATGAACTCACAAAAACTGAAATGCACACCGTGAAATAAACGGTAAACAATGCAACTCCGGATATTGAATGCATCTCAGATTACAGTGATACCTGTTGTGACGGGCCGCCGACTCCTCTGACGGGTCCTGCGAGTCCAGCGGGAGCCTGTGCCATCGGTGCTCCGGCGGGAACGCCTCGACCGGCCGCTCTGCCCACACCTGGACCTCCAGCCACTCCGGCCAGCGGCACGCGGGCGATGCCAGTCTGTCACACCACAAACACACGTCAATCTCTTCATTCACTACAACAAGCCAATCAAATGAGTCCGAATGCAGACTCCAGTTCCTCGCCACTGTCGCCTTTCACCTTTATTGCCATTGGCTGGCTTAGTTGGGGACATTAACATTTAATTTAATATTCAACAATATTATTGATCTGCCTGCACTGACATCATTATATGAGAACGGAATCGTGCTGACCGAGAGAGAGAGAGAGAGAGAGAGAGAGAGAGAGAGAGAGAGAGAGAGAGAGAGAGAGAGAGAGAGAGAGAGAGAGAGAGAGAGAGAGAGAGAGAGAGAGAGAGAGAGAGAGAGAGAGAGAGAGAGAGAGAGAGAGAGAGAGAGAGAGAGAAGTAGCTACATACATCTACTGTGTTTACGGGAATACTCGGCTTGACATTTTGAAATATTTCTGTTTATTTGGCCATTTAGGCGCGCAACCGAAGACGAAGGCTGCTATGCTTGTCCGCGTTGCACTCAGAGCGCACACACAGCATCCTGTCAGTAGAATTCAGTTCTCTTTTGCGACTTATCACGCTTTTAATATTTCTTTTCAATATAAAGCACATCCTGCTCTTTTCTTTCTCATTCATTCATGTTTTGTTATTAATAACTTTAAACAGAATCGTCAACTGAAATCTGCGCGAATTATCAACAATACGACACATTTATAGGATATAAAGGGTCTCTGCTGCAAAAGTGAAAGTACCAGCGGGTGAAATGTTTCGAAATGTCTCATTGCACAGCAAAGCACCCGTTTAAATAAAAGGATATATTAAAGTCGATATAGCGTACTTTTACATTTTTGCTGCTGTTCTAAAATGATTTTCGCCATCACCTTAAACAAGCTGCAGCTGGTGCAGGAGCTGTAACTGTTAGGTTACCACAGAAACGTAAGCGGTTAGTTGATTGCTGTGGTGACTCGTGACATTCGCGAACAGCACTGAACACAGACGTCTTAATTTTTTTTATCGTTGGTTGGTAAAGGGTGAGAGACCTTGCGAGCCACATGATTTTTGCCTAAAAGCCAGGTGTAGCTAGCGAGCCATAGGTTCCCAACCAATAGTGTACACACAAACACGAACTGCCGTGAGACTGGGCTGGTCTGACAGGGTGGGGGGCGTGGCATCACGATGGTGGGTCCATCGGCACAACCCTACTTGTAAGATACATTGTTACAGTTTTGCATGCATGAATGTCATGGCAATACAACACAAAGTACCTCACACAACATAACACGTAAATGCGCGTAACTAGTGTAAATCAAGCACGCCAGTGCACATAGGCCACGAAGTGCTGACGAAATAACATTAGCGGACCGGAGGGAATAATATGGAATTTAAAGAAAACTTCTTACACAAAATAAATTCAAGCACTTGTATCCATGCATGTTTATTTTCTAAACTTTCCAGCGCCTTGACATCTTTTTTTCAGATTCACAAACTTTCAAGGACCCGTGGGAACCCTGTAAATTAATAACTTTACAACAAAATGAACCATCACTGAACTTAAAGCTGGACTGTGACGCCATTTTCTTCTGGAAACAAACTTTGTTGCATTATTTTCCTGTTATCTCTGTAAAGCTGCTTTGAAACACTCTGTATTGTAACAAGTGCTATATAAATAAAAGTGACTTGACTCACGTCTTTAGGAGGGGGTCCTTCTACAGTCATGGACACGAGATTCTCTCCTCGGAGCAAAACCAGACCCAACACCCTCTTCTCCTCTCGCTCCGGCTGCTTGGAGTTCTTGGGCCTGTGAAGGACAATTAATGAACGTGACCCTGGATCACAAAACCAGTCTCGAGTCGCACGGGTATATTTGTGCAACACATTGTATGGGTCAAAATTACAGATTTTTCTTTTATGCCAAAAATCATTAGGATATTAAGATCATGTTCCATGAAGATATTTTGTACATTTCCTACCATAAATAAAACATTTATTTTTGTGAGTGAATGCAGCACAATCGCCAACATAAATGCAAAGGAGATTTTCTCAATGTTTTGATTTTTTTGCACCCTCAGATTCCAGATTTACAATAGTTGTATCTCGGCCACATATTGTCCTATCATAACAAACCACACATCAAAGCTTATTTATTCAGCTTTCAAGTGATGAAAATCTCAATTTAAAAAAAATTGGCCCATGTGACTGGTTTTGTAGTCCAAGTTCACAAATACTGATATAATGAATTTTCATAACGGACTTTAAAGGGATAGTTAACCCAAAATTAAACTAATCCATTATTTACTCACCCTCAAACCATCCTAAGTGTATATGACTTTTCTTTCAACCAAACACAGTTATATTAAAAAATATCCTGGCTTTATAATTGGAGTGAATGGTAAGCCCTAAAAAGGTATGGGTTAATAAAGGCCTTCCAAAGCGAAGCCATGCGGAGAAAAAGCCATGTAAGAAAAATATCCATATTTATAACTTTATACACTATAATCACTGGCTTCAAACCGTCTGAGTCTCTAGTTCCAGGCGGAAAAGTGACCTCTGACCCGATGCACGACGTACTCTGACGAACGTGGAAGTGCAGAGGATAGAGCAAAACATTACATTTATAAAGTTATAGATATGGATATTTTTCTTACATGTATGGCTTCTGAAGTCGTATGGATTACTTTTATGATGGACACACTTTTTTTTGAGCTTCAAAATCTCAAGCTCTATTAACTCCCATTATAAAGCTGGGAAGATCCAGGATGTGTTTTAATATAACTGACTGTGTTTGGCTGAAAGAAGAAAGTCATATACACCTAGGATGGCTTGAGGGTGAGTAAATTATAGGATAACTTTCATTTTTGAGTGAAATAACCCTTTAAGTTTCACAAGGACTCACTTGATCTTCCTGAACTCGTCACAGTCGCACAGGATCAGGTTCATGTGTTTGTCGAACGCTTTGAACGTGCCGATGAAGATTCGCCCGTCCTGCAGGATACAGCGCATCCGAAAGTCGATGTGCTGCAACATCTTACTGCTCTTGCCGACCGTCTGAAACACAATAACGAGAAAAGAGTTCAAGTTAGAGATAAGCCATATGAACATCAGCCAGCTGATACTGCTGATTGTCTGTATTAGCAGATATTGCCAGCAAAGAACATTTTTCAACTTTTTTATAACAAATTAAAAGAAAACTATCAATAATGTGTTCACTCCATTGTGTTTTGGTGGCTGATTTACAATTACAGAGTTAATATGAATGCCTAAAGCATTGATATATAAAAAATAGACTGAAATAATCGTTGCAAAATAGAAAAGCAAAATAAAAGTCTTCTTCCGTCTAGCGTCACTAACTGGATCGGAGGACTTGAAAACGTAAACAATACACCAATAAAGCTACAAAAAGCGGTGCAAAACACAAGTCACTAAATACATTATAAAAATGTGAATGCCCAAGCATTGAAATTAGTTTATAAACAAAAACTGTTGGCGACGACAGCGGTTTGAGCAAAATAAGAGTCTTCTTCCGGTTAGAGCTGCACAACTGACTTGAGCAGAGGACATGAAAACGTAAACAATACACTTATACAGCTAAAAGAAAGTGCTGCAAAAGTTAACTCATTAAAATTCATCAAACCTTATATAATAATGTTCGATTAAATTATTTAAATCGAAGCCTTGCGCTAGAGTTCGGCTGCAAGAGCACACAAACGGCGCTCATTCATTCCCCTGCCTGGATTTTAGAGATTTATTTCTGTATTTTATTATACAAACATTTCAGCAATAAACTACCATAAATAATGTGCTTTATATCACATATGTAGTGTTTCCGGCTGCTTTTTTCTTAGAACACTACAAGCAGTTTTGCACTACGTATCAACAACGTATTGGAAACTCAGACATTTTTATTAAAAACCCTATTTAATCGATAGAAATATTAAGATCACTGATTAATCACACACTAATAAGCTAAACAATGAAGTCTTACCATGGTTGCTGTTAGGATGGCTCCGATTAATATCGGATTCTGCCAAACAAGGTTTAAAAATTGACCCGCGAAGCGCCGCTGAGTCCTTTAATGGAGGCGAAGCGGAAGAGAGTGCGACAGGATAAGAGTCCGACCGGAAACACGATCCAACGGTCCCTTCTTCCTGTTTGTTATTTTTACTATATTTTTACGATAAAGTGTCTTCAAAAATGTATGCAAATAAAGCAACAATAGCATTCAAAATATGACACAATAAGGAAATAAAAATAAAGAATTTATCATAATTTAAAAACTTTTATTTAGATGTCTCTTATTTAGTTCTATATCATGTTAAACCGTATAGATTACCTAAGAAGAAAAGAAGCAACGCATTTTTTTTTATTTTTTTTTTATTTCTTCAGCTGAGAATAAATTGGTATCTTTATATTAATCATTCAACTGTACACATTCACTTAAGAAAAATAAATATAATCCAAATCATTAAACACAGCTTGACTCAATGTTAATGTGTTATAGATAGCAGGCTAATCAATACATGATGTACAGTGTTAAGAAAATAAAGAGGTCAGCCTTTACATATTCAGAGCTACAAAATGCTTTAAGACATGAAACATGAACCTTGACCTTTATTTGTCAGTTAATTATAACCCAAACGATCTGGTATAAAGTGCCCTGTATAGAAGAGTCTGTTTCTGATGATTTACTGAGGAGAACAACTACTGTGTAAATAAATCAAAATCATGTTCTGGAAAAGAAAAGATGAATCTGTGCTAAAGTGAACACAGAAAAACTGCTTTGCTTGTTCAAATCCTCCCTCTAAATCTGTTATGATCATAAGTTATTCTTTGTACATTAGTATTTACAGTCCTGGTTTTGTGTTTTGCATATGAATAAGAAGTAAAGTCTTTGAAACGCACAGAATATCCATGAGGTCAGGGACTAAATCTTCGGCATAACGTCTCTACGACACAAACACACTTTATTCTTTTCCAAAATAAAGCACATTTTTGCACGAAATTAGTGATTTTGGTGAACAACGTCATTTTTTTTTTAAAGATATAAAAGACTAGGTGTGAATTTGACCACACTAAAATCAGCTATATGACATTAGTCGTGTGGATTGTGAACTCATGATTGGTAGGAAAGTGAATATTTAATAGTGGCGTATGAGGATGAAATTATTAGATGGTTTGATGGGACTATTGCTGTATGTGAACCCAACCACACATGCATATACATACTCTCAATGTAGGCATTTCCAGGTCACAGCTCACTTCAAAATATATTTTGCATAAAAAAAAAACATAAACAGCAAGTGTTACAGCAATAAGAATGAGATTTTCCTGCATTACAAGTCAATTATGAGGTGTAAAGACTAAAAAAATTGCACGTCTCACTTTTTCTTCATGCAATATTTCTAATTTCTAAGATTCTGAGATGAAATATTACTAATTTTTTCACTAATAAAGTGCAAACCTTTCTTTTTAACTGGTGTTTACCACGTCTAAAAAAAGGATTCAGGTGCAATTGTGCACTGGCAATAAAAAAGTAATGAAAGTGTAGCTTGCACGAACTCCTCCTCGCATGCACACGCAACAGAAGAGACTCACTCACTCAGACACACACCATGCAAACTCACACTTCAAGTCGCAGAGGAAAAGATAAACATCGGAGTCTGTTGCGTGTGCATTGCTGGAGTAGAGACGAGCGGCAGTCGTTATTCGGTGGAGGATCACAGTGTGCATAGAGTGAGCCGATGTCTGGCCAATGATCATTGAGTAAGGCAGCGTAAATCAGAAAACGGGAAATGGAAGCAGATTTCCTTTCAACCAAACACTGTTTATCACTCATTCCTGGTTTTACAGCAGCGGCGGCGGCGGCAGCTCTTGATATGATGGAGAAAGCTGATGTGTGTCGTCATGGTAAGGTGTCATGAAGGCGATGTCGTGCGCATGCATCACTCTTGACCGAAGCCTTCAGTCTCCTCAATGGCAAACAGCAGCTTCTCCTTCAACTGCTCGTAGCTCTTATAGGGCGGCAGATCCAGACGGTTGAAGCTGGGGGGGGGGAGGGGGGGCGACAATAACATAAACACTGTCAAACTTGTGTTTTATATAGAGATGCACCGATTATAATATAATTCCGATTTCCGATTTTTCATTGAGTTTGATCTGCCGATATACCGATTTTAACCGATTCCGATTTCATTTTTTCTAACCCCTTTACAGCACACACAAATATTTATTTTCTATCTTGTCTTTAATAGATAATTTTGCATAGAAAATTTTGGAACAGATAATCGCTATAAAATGGAACTATATAAATTACTCCTGGTATGGGAAATTAAAAGTGAATTAAAATTAAAGGAGAACTCCGGTCAATTTTAACATTGAGCTCATTTTTTGTAAATTTGGAGTGCTGTCAGTACAGAGAACAACGACAGAAATCGGTGTTGCCTACACCGTGTTATCCTCTTTTTAAAATTTGCACCCTGTTGACTTCAATGGGGCAAGTTTTAAACCTGCTTTTAGCCTCTTAACATCCTTGATGTGTCATTACAAGTGCACAGGTCATGTGAGTGATTCCTTCAGAGTGAACACGAGTGAATCTGACTGCAGTAGATGTGAAAGATATGAATAAAAATGATGTTTATTCAGCCAGCGCTCATACCTGTATTTTCTTCCTGTTTTCGGCTGAAGTCCACAGTAGTCGATTGTCGAGTTCACGCGCATAGGTTTAGTACGTACGATCATGCGCCCGAACTCGACAATCGACTACTGTGGACTTCAACCGAAAACAGGAAGAAAATACAGGTATGAGCGCTGGCTGAATAAACATCATTTTTATTAAAGGTGCCCTAGAATGTGAAATTGAATTTATCTTGGCATAGTTAAATAACAAGAGTTCAGTACATGGACATGACATACAGTGAGTCTCAAACACCATAGTTTTCCCTTTCTTATTTAAATCTCATTTTTGAAAAACACCCCTGAAAAACAGGCGAATCTCCACATAACACCAACTGTGACGCAACAGTCGGGATCATTAATATGTACGCCTCTAAAAATTTGCATATGCCAGCCCATGCTCAGTGCCAGGCGAAACTGCACAGCCGAATCATCAGAAGTTCTGCAGGTGAAGAAACAAGCAGGAGGAGGATCATAGGGAAAATGGCAGATCTATCTATAATTTATCTATAATCTGATACCGCTACAGTTTAATTCGAAGTTGTTAGTTGCTCTGCCCATTTCACCACGGACTGTTTTTCTAACCTGGAACAATATCAAGCAGCCAGGCTTCTCTTGGCGTCTCAAACGGACGAAGGGGGCAATTTCAACTAACGTTATATTCCCGCAAGCGGTAAGTAGTGATTTTATTAACAATAATTTACACTGTGTTATCTAGATCCAGCGCGATATTGTTTTTTCCTCGAGAGACATCGTGGCTTGCAAACGAGCGAACGAAGCATGGCAGTTGCTCAGTGTTTGGATGTTCAAATGAACACAAAAATATTTTTTTAGCTCCTTCATCCGAGCCTCTGAAGAACCAGTGGGTTATGTGAATTTCTGATGTGTAATTGTTCAAGTTCAGACAGATAATCTTTCTCTCAAAGTCGTTCAACACTGTTTATGCATCAGTAGATCGCGTTGCAGTGATAAGATCTTCATTCACGCGATCAACAGGCTGTCATCTGCTCAATGCTCATCACTGCAACCTTTTATGTGATGGGAATAGATCTAAATACTTAAAAAACTTCTCATGATTCGTTAATCCCGATAGCTGTAATAGTAAAAACGTATAAAAGCTGTAATAGTAAAAGTTTTCCAGATAGCTCTACATGTAATGCCAGATATTTCATATGCAAGCATGTCAGCCAATCACAGCAGTGGGCAACAACACTGAAGTCTCACAGCAGACACGCCCCCTCAAACAGAGTGTTCAATCCAGGGAATGAAATCAGGCTAGGAAATATGCCTTTTATTTCTAAATTATAACAAATTTTGATCTAAAAAACATACTAACATTATAAGGGCACCCCAGGAAACATTATAAAATAATAAAATAATCCATTCTACGGCACCTTTAATATCTTTCACATCTACTGCAGTCAGATTCACTCGTGTTCACTCTGAAGGAATCACTCACATGACCTGTGCACTTGTAATGACACATCAAGGATGTTAAGAGGCTAAAAGCAGGTTTAACTATTGCCCCATTGAAGTCAACAGGGTGCAAATTTTAAAAAGAGGATAACACGGTGTAGGCAACACCGATTTTTGTCGTTGTTCTCTGTACTGACAGCACTCCAAATTTACAAAAAAATTAGTAAAATTAGACTAGTTTACTCATTTTTTTATTTTTAACACCATATTTTTAACACCATATAGTATTTTTTTACCCAAACTGAATAATAAAAACAAGTTTAAATGGGTAAATTTTCTATAAATATTATTTTCTGACATACCCTACTTCTTGTTAAAACACACATGCAAATTCTGTGCATTTTGGGCACTTTTTGTGCGAATTAATACTTATTTTGTCCATCAAAAGTGTGCTTTCACTTTAATTGAGCGTGAGCAGCAGCAAAAATAGACTCGTCGCCGAAACCCACGCTTCACGGCTGCTCACGCGCCGCTCCTGCTCGCGGTGTGAATGCACTCGTTGATTAACATGCACGGCGAAAAAAATACGCGCTGCTCATGCGCCGCTCACACTTGCGGTGTGAAACGGCCGTAATTCACGAGGTTTCCTATTGCGTTCCGTTTGCATGTGTGATGCTGATGTTGTGCGATGTTAATCATGTCGGGTGCATTTGACCGGCATATGTCAGACTAACCGGCCGGTCATGGCCGATCACGTGAAAATCGGCCAATTCCGGTCACCAGCCGATCAATCGGTGCATCTCTAGTTGTATATATTATAAGAATGCTATATTTTTAGCTTGAAGATAGTAAATGATTTAATCTTGATTGTGAAGTGAATGAATTGCACACTGGTTATTTACAGTCGAACCAAAAATTATTCAAAATTGAAATATAATTTTTGATATGTTTTTACTAGTGGAGGTCAGGACACTATAGTTCATTTATGTAAGCGAGGAGACACTACAGGTGAATAGGGTAACATTTTTAAATAATAAACATCACCATGAAACTTCCTCTGTTGATTACTTACACAAGTATATAAAAAAATGTATTACAAGTTTTAGAAATTTATATGCTTAATTATGCAAATTAGGCATTATCTCATTAAATATGCACGATTTTGCATATATTTTCAGTAGATAGATCTGAACATATGCTATAGTTTAGAAAATGGTTTTAAGATATGACCAGAACTCAGTTGATATTTGACTGGTTTTGTCCGTCGTGTCTCGCCTTAATTGCTAATGCTCTTTTTACACACAGACTGAACAAAATGAAGCATTGCTTGGTGATTGGTTGAGCTAAACTGGTATTATCTAATTGTGTAGTTAAATTTAACAGCTGACAGATATTCAACATAATTCATGTGTGAGACAGTCTAACAGAAGGACGGACAAAACCAGTCAAATATCAACTGAGTTCTGCTCATATCTTAAAACCATTCGAATAAACGGTGATAATGTGAGAAATGTTGAAGGTGTCTGAATAAAGTTTGGTTTGACTGTATTATTACCTATAAGAATGCTATATTTTTAGCTTGAGGATAGTAAATGACTTAATCTTGATTGTGAAGTGAATGAATTGCACACTGGTCATTTATGTGCATTGATGCAATACAGATTGTATCTGCTGCTTTATTGCACAAAACTAATTAGTGAGAACAGGCCTGAATACTGTACATTATGATAATGAAATTTGATTTCTGATCTTACCATGTGTGGCTCCTCGGCAGCCAGTTTTCCTTTCCCACTTTCTCAATACAGAACTTCTGCGGCCCATTGCTCCCTACAGGAATAAAACATTCATGCTGATCAATAATCATTCTTTAAAGTGCAATAGAAAGGACTGGAATTGCATTTTAAACCAACAAGTTAAGGCATTTCAATCACAAACCCCCTACAGTTTCCTCAAAAACCCAGTTTGGGAAACCCTGGTTTCCAATCACACATAAAGGCACAAAAGATTGAGCCTATTTTGGGTGAATTTGGAGCATATGAGAAGCTGAGTGACTTAAGAATGACCTATAAATATTATTTTAATATCTAAAAAACTGAAGAAGCACAAGCAAAAAAATGTACAAACCAGCACAAACCATTAAGACTATTTTGCCAACTTCACACAGGTGTGTTAACTGACTGATGTTTTTCAAATGACTGTATATGAAGACTTCAAAAGCAAAAGCCACTAGACGCCACCTCCGTCAATAATGAGATAATGATATTGAGCGAATGCCCTCCGCACATAGTATTCGCTCATCAAATACTTTAGCTTTAAACTCGCTAAATCCTCAGCCCATTCAGAAAAACGGGTTCGTTGGCAGAAACCTCTAAATGCCACTTGCCACCAAAAGCCTCTAAATCATCCTCTAAAGTCATTTCAGGAGGCGTGCATTAATGTTGCTAAACAGTGACATGCTCATCATCCAAAAAAATTACCAACGATCCATCAGGTAATGTTGTGCCCTTTCTCTCTTTAAAATTGTTTTCTGTGAGCATCTGTAAAGCCTACAAGTTCTCATCATAAACATTCTCACTATGCCGTGTTGCTAAACAAAGCAAAGATTTCGCTGTTCTTGTGGGTTTTTGATAGCCTGGCAAGCCAGACCTACATTAAGATGTTAGGTCTGGCAAATCTCCATAGACACGGCTCAATCCGAGGGGATTGACAAAAAGACAAAACGGCTGTCTTTCAGATTCCCTCTGCACACAATAGGACAGCGCTTCAACCAACCAGAGCGTTTTCATAACAGCGGAGCTGACGTTAGTTGATAGATTCAACTTTTGCCATATCTGGCCGGCAAAACTACGAACACATTAGGGGTGGGCGATATCTCGATATTTACGATATATCGAGATATTTTTTAAACTCGATATGGATTTTGACATATCGTATATATCGATATATTGTTTATATTTAATTCTGATTTCGCCACTTTGCTTGTTTGCCTTCTATGTGCTGTGCTCGCCGTTGCCGTCCTCTGCCTGCTTGCTTTTGTTCCCCCTCCCCTCGCGTGTTGTCTCATTCAACCAAGTCACATCAATCTTTCCCCGCCCAGCGAGTGCTTGAAGTGCGTCCGAAACAGCGCGCGCGCGCGATCAGTTGTTGTTGGTAATTTTTTGTGTAGCGTCGCCTCTCGCCGCATTGCTTTTGTTTGAGGGCGCTTAATTTACAAGTGCTTAGTTTACATCACTCACACTTAACATGCTCCCCTGTAGAAACGGGCCTGGCAGCTCGCGCCAGGTCTAGACACGGTGAAAGTTTCCTGATTGTGACGGATGGCCGAATTTACATGACACATTATAAATTAGCGTTAGCCTACCTATTCTGCTATAGATACAGTGCAAAAAAGAAGAGAAGAGGATAAAGACAGAGGTAAAGTGATGTAATGAATGAACAGTTTATCTAATTGCATAGTAGTAAGATACTGTAATTTAATGGCAGTTATCTTTACCTTAAACTTTATGCTAGCAGTTGTTCTGAGTTCTCCAGAGGCCTAAGACAGTGTGATTTTGTAACAATCATGTCAGTTTTTAGACGCATTTTTATAACATTTTTTTAAATTAATGTTTTACTCTACAGTTGTGCAGTTTTTGGGGGATATATGGCATTTTTTAAATTTATTTGCCAAAATTAGTAATGATATTTATATACAGGTTTATTAAAAATAGTGCAATATGTATTATTTCTTCCTTTATTTTACAGTTAAATTATTATTTTTGTATACAGGGATTTTTTTTTTTTTTTTTAATGTCGCAGAAACACTTTGTTCCTACATGAACTGCCTACCTATTTGCACTTCAATAAAAAAAAGACTTTGTAGTATTTGGCATATTTGTTTTTGCAGTAGTTTTTGGGGGGTTATTTTTCCTGTAAAGATATCGAGATATATATCGTATATCGAGATATAGCAAAATATATCGAGATATATTTTTTGCTCCATATCGCCCAGCCCTAGAACACATCTTCCTTTTTTTAAGAATGACTTAAGTGCCGTTCTTTGCTCTTTTCTCAAAGAAAAACCTAACTCCAAGTCCTCCAGAGTCGCGGCCAAAGCCGATTCGAAAGACTGTTCGCCAGAAGCAGCAACTCTTCTTTGTTTTCAAGTAGCAGGGAACCGTCACAACTCTGTCGTCATTATGTTAAGCCCGCCCCGCCTACTCTATACACGACGTGATTGGCCAGACCCAATTTAGGTTTTTACAGCTCGAAAGTCAATGGAGAGTTGCTAGACTACCCTGGCTGCAAAATACATTTTGCTGCCGCTAGGGTGCGTCTAGATTTCTAGGCTAGGTTTTTGACAGTTGGGACCTAATATAGTCATCAGACCAAATTTCTATCAGGCTCCGCACCTCCTCACATCTCCAAGTTTGTCCGCGAGCTGCCATGCTTAAAGTGCAGCGCAGCTGACTACGGCAACTGGTTTAGTCCAAAAATGTGCGATTCAACCGAACTAAATGAGGCAGGTGTGAAAGCACCCTAAGACCATTCTAAGACCGTGAACCTTTTCATAGTTCCTAGAACTATTGGTGGAAGTTCCCGGATTTTGGCGTGTTCGCACCACAGGAACTAGGAACGATTTTAGTTCTAGGAACTCCTTTTGGAGGAACTAATTTAGGTCCTACTGCAGAGTCGGGTCTAAACCAGCACTATAGGAACTTCCAGTGACGTTAGTGAGCGCTGATTGGCTCGAAACGTCCTCGAAACACCAGAACCCACCATTTAAAAAAAAAAAAAAAAAAAAGCCATATTTTTACTCCACAAACTAACTCTACGAACATGTAAAACAGTGATAGATGGACCTCTCAACCTTTACGCTAAGGAGAAAATCCAACGCCACTTTGAGGGGACTAAGCCAAACATGATTATATATTTGTGCTCAGCAACAAATGGCTTTAAATGGCTCTTGTCAAATCAAATTTGCACCCGGATGTTGTGCATGTGAAGACTTGATTTTTTTTTTTTTTTTTTTTTTTTTTTGGTCAATGTAAATTTCATTATTCATGTATGTATGAAGTATTATGTATTTTATTATAACATCAGCCTGCCCAGAGACTACGGGTGGAAAACCTGGTACTATGCATCTCTCCCCTTGAGGTTAATATTTATTGTACGCTGTCCCTGTTTCTCTAAATAAATAAAACAAAACTAAAATAAACAACACTGGACATCAACAATACAGCAAACACTAATAATTTTTCATATTTATGTTTATATTTACATTTATGCATTTGGCAGACGCTTTTATCCAAAGGGACTTGCATTGCATTTCAAGGTACACATTTGCATTCTTGTCAGTTCTTGCTTTCCCTGGGAATCGAACCCATGACCTTGGCGTTGCAAGCACCAACGCCCTACTGTTTGAGCTACAGGAAATATCATATTCTCATATACTGTCTACTTTCTATGTATAAAAGTTCTAATAACGTATTAGACGGATTGTAAACTAATGAACACGGAGAAATGAAAGTCACAACAAAAAGCACGGCTTACGTCACTTCACAGTTCCTATTGGCGGTGCGAATGCAACCAGGAAAATGTTCCTAAGGGAACCATTAGTTCTCCGGGAAACACCCTGGTGGCTAGTTCCCAGAACTGAGTTCCTAGAACTACCTGGTGTGAAAGCCCCTATAGTTGCAGTGGCAATGACAGGATTTCGTGAGTAGCATGTGAACACAACAGTGTTTCGTGTGCTCCTGCAACCCTGACAGAAAGAACAGCTCCATTCCACCCACGACAAGCGAAACCAGACGGACGGGTTTTCACGTGGACAATCAATTTTGTTAAATACCAATGAACTGACTAGTGACATTTTTGAAAACAAGGCATTTCAATAATTGCCTAATAACCTTTCAATTGCCATTAAAGTAAAATTACTGAACCTAAATATAAAAATAAAATAATTTAATTTAAAAGAAAAAAATGTCAGACGGACATCGTGTTTGCATCTGAAATCTTCATATATTACACTATATATTCAAATTCAGATTTGAACAAAAGATCAAATGAGAAAAGAAAAAAAAAATCACATTTCATCATCATTTACTTATTTTATCACTTTTTTATTAATTAAACATCTTTGAGTTTTCAGAAAATTGTACACAAATTAAAACCATGGTATGTGTCTATAATGTTTGTAATGAACATGTATTTTTATGTTTTTGGATTTAGTACTATAATAACCTTGTTCACAACAGAATTTGTATTTTAATATATCATCTGTGGTTTGGCATGACACTGTCAAACTTTGACCCTTACCCATAAGATCAGCGAATCCCCCGACAGGTAGTCGGCATGTGCCGGTTACAAACTGCAGGAGTCGCATCCGCTTCTCATTGTCGATCTCCTTCACAAACTAAACACAGACAGACAACAGGCGATGGAACACCGACACCAATATGGCAGCATCTCCACATTTATGATCATGTGGGTTTGATTTGATTAGTGTTATATTGTGAGATCTAACCTGCCAGAACCAGACGATCTGTTTGCTGCTGCGAGCGTAGTGTCTGTAGATAGTGTTCCTCTGCCAGTCACCCAGATCGATCTCCTGCATCCCACACAACATCACCTACACCACAATTACAGGATCAGAATATACAGAAGACATGTAGAGAAACTGTGGCCTTATTTAGACCTGATAATAACATGAGTCTCAACACTAAAAACAGTCAAATGCATCTTTCTTGTGGCATTTGGAGGTCAGAGATGCATATGGTCAAATCACATTTGTATTAAACTATAATGCACCATGACGTCCCAAACAACAGCTAAAGACTGCCTGCTCACCCGACATGTAGTCAAGGGTTTTAAACTTTGTTTCAAAGTTTTAACGTCCAGTTAAAAAAACGTAACAAATTCCTGATCTATCGTCCTGTGCCATTTTCAAGAAACTGCTGAAGATGCATCTTTTTTTGGCAACACTTGATCCATTAATACAAACACTCTCTTTTCTTTCTATGTATTTTAAATGACATATACTGCGTTAGACTAAACTGGGAAGGGTCACAGCACTTGCATATTGTTGTCCTATTGTTAGTTTAATTGCTTCTATTGCTCTCTTCATTTGTAAGTCGCTTTGGATAAAAGCGTCTGCTAAATGATTAAATGTGCCTATCGGCTATCTATGATTCACAAAAAAAGCCTTTGAACATTATGAGTTGTAGTTTGTACCTCCAGTTCCTTGGCATCAAAGTATTGCAGGTACTGCTGTGGCAAGACCTCATTAAAGCCCTCGAGGAACGCCTGAGTTTGTTCCTCAACCCCTCTGGACAACCTCCACTCAGCAACCAACCTGCCACACAGTTGATTTCATCATTATTAATTAATAGTCACTGATATTAGATTTGCTCTGCGCAAAGTAGAGATGCACCGATTACAATTTTCTGGGCCGATTCCGATTTCCGATTTTGCATTAAGTTTGACCTGCCGATACTGATTTTAGCCGATTCCGATTTCATTTTTTCTAACCACTTTACAGCACACACAAATATTTATTTTATATCTTTTCTGTAATAGAACATTTTACAATTTGCATAGTACATATTTTTTTTAACAGATAAGCGCTATAAAATAGAACTATATAAATTACTCCAGGTGTGGGTAATTCACACACATCTAAAGTGCAGTGTTATGGAAGAACCATTTCCTTTTCACATTCAATATCCAATAATTTTTTTCTATATGCAAACTAACCGTCTGTATGAAAACAGGGAATGGCAATAAAATAATATATAAATAAAACAAATATAGCCTTGCAGTATAAAGATATTTCTCAAAGCACACACACACAGGCCTATTGCAATCACTTGTACACACTGAATAATGAAACAAGTTTAAATGGGTACATTTTCTATAAATATTAGTCTTCGTTTTCTTTTCTGACATAGCCTACTCCAGTTCTTGTTAAAACACACAAATTCTGTGCATTTTGGGCACTTTTTTTGTGAAACCCTATTTAGGCTATTTTGTCCATCAAAAGTGTGCTTTCCCTTTAATTGAGCATGAGCAGTGCAGCAAATAGACTCGGCGCCGAAACACGCGCTTCACTGCTCGCGACGCTCCTGCTTGACGCTCACGCGCTGCTCCTGCTCCCGTTGTGAATGCACTCATTGATTAACATGCACGGCGAAAAAAAATCTGCGCTTGCGGTCTGAACGGACGTAATTCACAAAGTTTTCTACATGTCTGTTCCGTGTGCATGTGTGATGCTGATGTTGCGCGATGTTAATCATGTGGCGCCCGAGTGCATTTGACCGGCATAAAATCGGCATTTGTCAGACTGACCGGCCGGTCGCCGGTCACGGCCGATCACGTGAAAATCGGCCAATTCCGGTCACCAGCCGATCAATCGGTGCATCTCTAGCGCAAAGATTATTTACAAAATGATGCAATGCAATGCAATCTGAAATTATTTTGATTACTTTGGTGCAAAATAGTTACTTATTTGAAAATAATTTTCAAAATATGCTGAAGAAGAGAGAAAATTAATCAATACCACATCAATATTTTGAATTTTCATTAGATATGTTTACAGTCCTAATGGCTAACAATATTTTGATATATATAGTCACTGTTGGGTCGTATCTCCAAAATCATTACTATGCACGCAGTTTGGAGTTTGTTTGCATAGATAGTCTAATGTTTTATGTATTTGAGGAGAGGAGAAGATTGTTGTTGAGTCATTGCCAATACTGCCTTAAATAGCGTGTGTGTAGCACTTCATCTTTAATAACATGAGATTTTGGACAAATGACAGAAAAAACTGAGTGGCCACATAGTAAACATTATAACCCGTAAGTTGATGAAAACGTAACACAATGCACTTACTAACTCAGATACGGCTGTTCTAATGATTGACAAAACACGTCCTAAAATTCTCAGAAATTCGCTGGTAAAATGTTAGTAATATAAGGACTCATGCAAATGTCTGACCATAATATAAACTTTGGCAATGCAGTTCAATTATATATATTTTTTTCCATTTTCTGAAAAGTAGCATTTTTGGAGATTCGAGGTACGATATATTAAATTATTATTTATATATTATAATTCATCTGTGCACTATGAATGATATTTCCTACCTGATATACTCCTCTTTATTTTCCTCGGTCACCTGAATGTTTCCTCCATCAGGTTTGAGTTCATGAGTGGTGACCTCTCCCAGAATCTCCTTATCCACCGAGAAAAACATCTCCAAGCAACATTCCTCTATATTATTATCCCTATAGAAAAAACATCATTATCTCCAACCATTGTCAAATTACATACAAAAACACATTATCACAAACAGCACTGTTTTTGTTTCGTAAAGAATCCCGTCAGTCACTGGGATTGTTAATTTCCTTATAACTCACAGGGCTCCAGACTGCGACCAAATGGTCGCATTTTGCGACCAAAATTTGAGAGTGTGCGACTGAATTTTTACATCCAGTCGCACATGTGCGACCAGTAAATTTTTTTTTTTTTTTTTTTTTACATTAAACGTGGAAGGGGCGCGTCAATGAATCCGGAATGTGTGGCAGGCCAATGAGTGTGAGAAGAATAGGGAATGGCCACTGTAACTGGCTAATGTGTGGAGGGGGAGGGTACTAGATATAATCGAGCGCGCGTAAACGTCCGTGGAAAGGAGACGGAGACAAATATCAATGTCACAGACAGACACAGTCGGATGATGATTCAGAGTCAGAGGTTTGTAAGGTGATAAAGGCCTGAACCCACTATTTTCGGGAAGACTGTCTGCAATAATTCAGCTGGTTGAGGTACTGTAAGGTGACGAACTCCATGAGCTGCGAATGTTGCAGTCGCTACCCCAGAACTGCGGGGAAAACGAAATGTGCCGACAGTGCAGGCACTTCGCAGTTTAAACACAATACGCTAGTTAGACACATCTCAGCCTCAAGTATAGAGTATGCCGTGACATGTTAATAAATCAAAACAAAATGAAAGCGGGAAAAAACTGCGCTGCGCTACTCATTTCTGCTTCACAGACAGTTTAATAGTTAGAACCAATAATAGACAGCGCAGAGCTTCTCTCGCCAGTCGCGGGCGGATCTCGATCACGCGAAACGGTTACATCGTGGAGATCCAGTGAAGAAATCCATTGAGTTCGCGACAGAATTAATAACATTGCTGCGAGATCCAGTGAGAAGCATTCTGATTTGACGCAGAATTCTCTGTTATAAACCATATCCGATCAAACAGCACTGACGTGGAAACCAGGAGAAACATCGTGCCATGAACGAACAAGTTATAAAAGGCTTTAGGTCCACAGATCAGCAACATTCACCTTGGATTTAATGTAGTTACACTTACTGTAACTATGGTATACTGTGGTTATAACAGTAGCCTACACATCTTTTTCCAGCACTTCAAAGCTATAATATCATATTTAAATGTTATTTTTAATGTGTTGACCAAAACATTTTTTGTTCATCCTTTAAAGATTGTACCTATTTATAAAACTAAAAGTTTAAATAAGTAGGAAAACTCACACTTATTTAAAAAAAAAAAAAGATTAAAGATTAAATTACTATTGTAAACATAGCTGCAGAGGACGCTTATTGGCTATTTTCACTCCCTAATATCTATTTTGTCACTCATGCTTTTGAATTAATATTAAGACATTATGAATGATAATAATTAAAGTTAACTTTATCTATACACCTCAAATTAAGCTCAGTGCTTTGTCATCCCACAGTGCTACCAAATACTTTCTGTAGAACTTAGTGCTGCTGCCCTCAAATGTTAGTCTGGAGCCCTGTGAACTTAAAATAAAACTGCACATTGTAATTTCTGTACATTAAGGCTATTTATTATCAAAGCATTTGTCAGTAATACAATTATTTTGGGGGAAAATGTGAATAATTGCATTGCAAGGTGATTTAAGGTGTGCCCCTAAATTTTCTGCTTGCGCTCCTAAAATTTTAAGTCAGGGGCTACAGCGCTCCTAATAAAAAAAGTTAGTCTGGAGCCCTGACTCCTATCCCTTATTTTCACAGTTTTAATCCCCAAGCCCTTACTCATGTTTCTTATCATCTCTGTAACTCATTCAACTCATCCTCACTCACTTGATCCAGATGAGCGAGTTGTAAAACTCCGGATCGATGGACTCCAGGTCTTTCAGAGCCAGAGGTTTATTCAGGATGCGCTTATAAAAGGGCAAAGAGAAGCCTGTGTCTATGAACTTTCCATGAAACAGAGCCTATGAGAGAGAGAGAGAACGCACAAATAATATTCAGAAATTTTAACTGAATTCCAAACTATGATCCGTCAGTCTGTCCAGTACAGGCATTAGTTAGTTGGTCATCAACATGACTCAAGCGTCATACCATTGCAATGAACCGGCCAATGAACTTGAAGTACTTGAGGTGGTCGGGGTTGATGGAGGACGCTGGGTTAATCTGCAGGCAGTAGTTGTCTTTGCCGGCATATTCAAACAGACAGTACATGGGGTTCAAGACCTCGTGGGAGAGCAGGAAGAACCATTCCCTATGACAGAAACACACAACATTACTGTGCGTGTGCGCATACATCAACTCAAGTCATCACTTCCTGTAATTTATGTAATATACCTCGCCACGCCTCCATAATCAAGACCCTCCTCCCCTGGGAAAATAATCCACAATCTCCGTCTCAGATCTTGCGGATGGCAACTCATAATCTAAACAGATCAAATTACAAATATTTAACTTCTTTCTACATGCCACATGATGACACACGTAAACCATACTTGACATGTCAAATATTAAAAATGTAATTCACCTGTTGAAATGAGTCCTCGAACAGTGTTTTGCGACTGACGTGGATCTTAATGTGCTGAGGCATTGCTAGTTGCTATGGACAAAAGGATGATTTAAATCAATCAATCACATGTGCAAATATTGCCCTATATAATATGAAAATTAATTATATTACATTATTTAAAAACAAATCACATTTTTAAACAATCTTCACTGACATTACTGCAACAAGTTTCTTGCATTGTCTGCTATTGAATTACTAATAATTAAAATGACAACATTTATCCTGTTGTGTTCAATCATTATGGTGTGTTTTGCTGATTAAACCGAAGTAATACAAAATTTGAATGAAACATTTAGAACCCTAATGAAAGAACAGTAGCAGGTTTTTAACAAAATCCAGATCATTTTCTGAAGATTTAGTGTCAAAGCGACTAAAAAATAGAGTTTGTAACTGAAGTCACTCGGTCTTACCTGACACCAGAAGCGGAAATAGTGCACTTTGGCTTTAAAGTCTCGTACGTATGTGATCTGAGGGCCGTTCTCACTGCAGGTTCACAAAGACAGAAACAGACTGTAAAACCACACCAGAACCAGACAATATCGTTTAAAAACAACATGAAACATTTAACTTTTAATTGCATTAAACCGCATTTGACTTATGTAACATTTCTATTTCAAAGTGAACATATTTGTATCCTAAGACAGGAACAACACTGTCTATGCTTTCATTAGGAACATCTGCAAACACAGGGACAGAGGAGGTCACAAAAGACCTTCTCTTCATATATTAAGCTATTAAAAGGGCTTACAGGGAGGATTTTCCTGTACGAGGGTCGATATATGTCGTCGTTTTCCTGTTGTGATCGACGAAATAGGGAATCCCATCCACCGTAAACCTCATCTCCCAACCCTCCGGCAAAGGCTTCTCATTCAACAACCTGACAAACAAAAACATTTCATTCATTTATGTTTTACATCAAATAATAAAATCATATAGAAGGGAGGCAATTTAGCGGTGTTCAGGGTTATTGTCGTTAACCAAAACTATTAAAACATTTTTGTTGATAAAAAAAAAAAGCTGAAATAAAAAATTTAATATAAATATTAAATGAAAAAATTAACTGAATGAAAATTGGAAATGTTGAAAACTGAAATAGTTTTAAGACGAGGAACTGATAAAAACTAACTAAAATAACTAAACTAAAAAAAAACTAAAACTGAAATAAAAATTAATTAAAACAAAAATAGTGATATAAAAATGACAAAAGCACATATCAAAAACAAAAATACTAAAATTAAAAACTGAAAACATAAAAATAACAGCTAAACCGAAATATGAATTAAGAAAAATAGAGCTTCACGATTGTGGATGAATTGAGAATCACATTTTTTTTGTTTCAAATTGAGATCTTGATTCTCCCACGATTCTGAACAGACAACTACATAAAATAACATGTAAATTACTAGAGGTTCTTACAAAATATTAATTGCTGCAGTCTCATTGCTACATTTTTGTAAATAGGTTTGAGTGAATGATTCAATGACAAATAAATTTTTAACAGTCACTTGCCGCCACCTACTGGTGTAACTATGTAATCGATACAATCGTTTTTTGAAGCGCCGTGTTACTTTCAAAAGGTGATTTGCTCTATTTATATATGTTTATCTGTTCTATTTATATCTGTATTTATATCTGAAATATAAACTTTTATACTGTGTGGTAGAAAAGACTGTTTGTGAAGCCGTTTCATATCTAAACATGCTCCGGTATGATTTTGTCAAAGGTTTAATAGACAGAGGCGAATCACTGTCATTTAGAGATAAGATCGCGTGGGTTTTTGAATCGAGATCGCTATCTTTTGACGACTAATCGTGCGGCTCCAATAAAAAACGAAAAATACTAAAATAAGTGGCTGTGGTTGTGATTTTTGATTGTGTCCCACCCTTGTGTGCGAGGATCCTCCCATTGCGTGGATCTTGTAGGATGATGAACAAAATACATCCTCCTATTACTGTCTGTCCGTTTCTCTGTGAGCCAAACAACACACAAGTAGAAAGTCAAGGATGATGCGCTCAAGAAAAGACAGTGTGAGCCACTCTATTATGAGAGGAAAACGTGATTTCCTCTTTCTGCAGTATAAGAATGACTCACCCCATCCCGCCGGCAGAGGACCCAGAGGGTCAAACTCTTTATTAGCTGCAGGCACAAGCTGTTCCTGCTGCTGAAGAGATAAGCAGACAGGAGGAATAAGGACGGATGAAAAACCCTCAGCTCGGGTCATAGAGGAAATCCTGGCATCTTTTTTTCATTTACAATTGCTTGAAAAAAGTTGAAGTACATTATCTTTGACATGTTTACTCACCCCATAGATGAATCTCTGGTTGAAGCGGTGCATGGCTCCCTGCAGCTGACTGCGCTGGTTCTGCCACTCCTCGTAGTTTCGGACCGACTCTAGTGTGGGTCTTTGCCATGTGGTGGTTCTGATTATATGATCCACATAGTACACACGGCCCATCGGGTCCAAGCGACGCTCCCAACTACCACACAAACACACACAATTCTCTAAACAACTGCTCATTAAGGACATTTACACATTTGACCTTGGATGATTTCTGATACCAACAACAACAAACAAATAATAATAAGTATTATTATTATTAGTACTAGTCAAAAGTCAGAAACACTTTACAATAAAGTCCATTAGTTAACATTAACATTAACATGAACAAAGATTAGTAATAGCAATCTAAGTAAATGTTGAAATTAATATTAACTAATACATTATTAAAATCAAAGGTTGTGTTTGTTAACATTAGTTAATGCACTGTGAACTAGCATGAACAAACAATGAACAGCTGTATTTTTATTAACTAACATCAACAAAGATTAGGCCTAACTATTATACAGGTGAAACTCGAAAAATTAGAATATCGTGCAAAATTTCATTTATTTAAGTAATTCAACTTAAAAGGTGAAACTAATGTATTATATAGAAAATTACATGCAAGTTGAGATATTTCAAGCCTTTATTTGTTATAATTTTGATAATTATGGCTTACAGATTATGAACATTTTAAACATTTTGAGATTTTGAATTTGGGGGGGGGGGGGGGATTTCATATGCTATAAGCCATAATCATCAAAATGATAACAAATAAAGGCTTGAAATATCTCACTTTGCATGTAATGAGTCTATATATTAGTTTCACCTTTTAAGTTGAATTACTGAAATAAACAAACTTTTGCACGATATTCTAATTTTTCGAGTTTCACCTGTAGTAACAAATGTATTGCTCATTGTTAGTTAATACATTAACTAATGTTAACTAATGAACCTTATTGTAAAGTGTTACCAAAAAATATATATATTAATCAAAAACCAGCTTAAATGCCGTTTTCAGATGCTCTTGAAAGTTTGGGAGCTTGTCAAACTTCACTAAGTAAAGGGGCATAATGACTAAAATCAGTGAGCTTTTCCTGACATTTTCTGCTTTACATAAAAGCATGTCTGCATCAGTGGTTACCCCGGTGGTAGCGGTTCTGGTCTTTCCCATGTGGTTCTTTTCTCAATATGATCCACATAGTAAACGCGGCCGTTCTGATCGATTCTCTGCTCCCAGCTACACCATACAAAAAGAAATTCCATTAAACATATCAGACTAAATCCATACAGGCTTATTATTATTATTATAAAGTGTCTTTATTTACATTCATTTATTCATTCTGACACGCAACAGGAGAGCATAAGCTCTTATTAGTGGCAACATATGAGAACATTTCTGTCACTGTGAGCTTAACAAAACAAGTCAATTAGAAAATCTAAACTTAAAAAAGTAGAAAGGTTTTTGGTATCACATACCCAGGAGGAAGAGGGGTGCTATTGATTAGCGAAGCTACGGGTGGTGTTGGACTGGCACTGGGGGCCTGATTTGACCCTGAACCTGAGCTTGACCCCTGACTCTCCGTTTCTCCGTTCACACACACTCGTGGAGACGCCTCCGGGCTGGGAGCTCTGCTGCCGTGTGTGGGAGTAGAGCCAGCAGAGGATGCTAAAAAAAAACAATAGGTATAAAAAAAATTATAGGTAGGTAAAAAAACCAATAGGTATTTATAGGTATTTTTCAGATAGGACCTTTCATGTAGTGTGTACTACAGCTGTTTGTGAATGTAACAGGTCTGCAAAGTTTTAGGGTGCTTTCACACCTGCCTCATTTAGTTCGGTTGAATCGCACTAGAGTTTGTTTTCCTCATTGGTGCGGTTCGTTTGGGCAGGTGTGAATGCGGCAATCGCACTCGGGTGCGCACCAAAAGCGGACCAAACAAGCGTGAGGAGGTCTTGGTACGCCTTGAAACGAACTCTGGAGCGGTTCGTTTGTGGTGAGAACGTGATCCGACCTCGAACAGAACCAACTGTGCATTTTTGGACTAAACCAGTTGCCGTAGTCAGCTGCGCTGTGCATTATGGGATGAGGAGAAAAGTTTGTTGACAGTTAAATCATGGCAGCTCGCGGACAAACTTGGAGTTGTGAGGAGGTGCGGAGCCTGATAGAAATTATTAACGTTACTTTCGAACCACATCCTCCCTTCTTTCTCAAATATTATTGTCTGTCTAAAGTGGTGTAGACAAACTATATAATAAAATATGACCAGGGATACATTCAGCCCACGCAGTCGTCTCTCCATAGTAAACAGCAGCGTGTTGTCTGTCGGATTTTCCTCCTCTTTGTTTACTTCCGGGAGTTCTGTTGGAATTTTCCCGCACGTTAATTCTGACCAATCGAAATGCAATTATGGAAATGCGTTCAAGACGCATCTGGCCAACGAGTGATGTGGATGTTGTCACGTGACTGCATTTTGGTTCGTTTTATCAACTTATAAACTGATTTGGACCAGAGTGATCAGTGTGGTGTGAAAAGGAACCAAAACGCCTGAAAAATGCTACAAAGTATAATTTTTCGCCCTTGGTCCGGACCAAATGAACCGAACTACAGATGTGAAAGCACCCTTAAAGATCAAAGTGCAGATAAATGGAGTTTCTGTCTGTTTTTTTTATTCTGAAGGGCATGAAACAAGTCGATAATAATTCCAATGTCACTTCCTGTTACAAACCTAGGTAAGGTTTGAAACAAATGTGGTCTTCATTGAACAATCCCCGTGAACAATTTCTATGCTGACCCGCGCTTTAAGCAATCAACCAATCATAACAAACTGGGCCATCTGACCAATCAGAGCAGATCAATCACAACAGACTGGGCCATCTGACCAATCAGAGCAGAGTCCGCTCACGGAAAGGTGGGGTTTAGAGAGACTGGATCCTTTATCCAACCGTTTCAGACACTGTGATAAAAAAGCTGATGCTTCAGTGTATATTATGAGAAAATTAATGTGTTTTTTGACCTTGGATGCATGTAAACATGTTGTAGGAGACTTTAAAATAGCATCACACATGTGACACTATATTGTTACACCCCTATTGATGAGGTTCTCTACCTGTGGAGGAAGTGTGTTTGTGTGTCGAGGCAGGAGGCGGTCGCTGAGGTCGAGATGGACGCGGTGGTCTCAGAGCCCCTGCGGATGGAGAGGAAGACTCAGCACTTCCCACTGCATGACCATTGGGCAGTGGCGCTTCATCAGTGATGTCACTGGATGGGGAAGAATCTCGACTAAACCAACAACAAACAGAGACAACGATCAAAATTCAATTAGCGTAAAATAAATAGCAAAGCAAAAACAGTAACACTTTACAATAAGGTCTCATTTGTTAACTTTAGTTAATGCATTAACTAACACGATCATGACGGCATTTATTAACCTTTGTTTATGTTACTTAATAAAATGTTCATATTCATGTTAGTTCACTGTGTATTAGCTAATGTTAGCAGATCTTAAAAATGTATTATTAAATGTTGATATTAACATTAGCCAAGATAAATGCTTTAGAAGTACTGTTCATTGTTATTTCATGTTAACTAATGTTAACAAATGAAACCTTATCGCAAAGTGTGATTTTCAACTTATACAATATCTGTTTAACATCAATAGGTGTCATTCATTATATAAAGGAAATTGGCTAAAAGTACATTACATTTTTTTATTTTTAAATGTATATTCCACAAATCAACTGGTAACATTCAATAATATGGCCATATTTTAATGCATATTATTTAAACCAAAAATAATGAGTTTATATAAATGAGTATATAAACTAAAGAAGGAAAATGTTTTACTCTACTGTTATGTATTAATAAATCCTGTATTATGATGATCTATAAAATGCCAAGTGCACTGAGTGAGCAATCAAGATATTTCCCTTGAGAACTAATTTAATCAAGAATTCAAACAAAAGCAAAGAAAGATTTATCACTCTTTCTGCACATAGTGTGGTAATATTCCTTCATAAACTGCACAGTCGAGTCGAGTAATCTTTATTTTACCTCCCTGCTACATCCCCGTTCTGTATGGATTCTCCATTTACAGCCGAATCTGTGATTGCAGAGAAACAACAACATTACACAAATCTACATTTTTAACAGCAAAGAATTAGAGCTGCACGACTCTGGATAAACTGAGTCACTTTTATGTGCGTGTTTCAAACAGAGATCAAGATTCTGAGCAGAAAACTAAACGAAATAACGTAATTTTTTTTTAGAGGTTCTGACAAAATGTTAATTGCTGCAGTCTATTTAAAATGTTTATTTAATCTGAATGAATTATTTATAATAAAAAAAAATTCATTTTGAATAAATTATTCAATGACTCACTCATAAAGAATTAACTTTTTTCATTACTGGATGAATCAGCGTGTTTTTTAACGAATCTCTTGATTAAATGACAAATATATTTTAAACAGTCACTTGTCACCACCTTATTTGAAGTGCCATGTTACTTTCAAAAGGTGATTTATTCAATTTTGATCGCTTCAGTAGACATCAGTGTTTATATCCGAACTATAAACTTATCCCATTACTTCTATGATAATATGAATATTTGTAACACAGAAATAACTGTACCTATTCATGAAAAACTGCTCTTTGGATCAGTGGCAACACCAACGCAGATCTGAGTGCCAAGAAAAGCGCTATATAAATGTAATGAATTATTATTATTAGATCTGAATGTTCCGGTGTGATTTTGTCAAAGGTTTATTAGAAACAAGCGAATCGTTGCCATTTAGGAATGAGATCGCGTGGGTGTTTAAATCGAGATCGCCATCTTTTACCGCTTAATGATGCAGCTCTACAAAGAATCTAAATCTCTCAACCGTTGCTGAAAAACATCAGAGAAAAAGAAAGTCTCACTGTGCTTTTGTTCCTCTGAAGCAAAACTCTCGGGGTCCATCTGCAGTCCATCCAGACACACCGAGATCTCTCCAACCACCTCCGATCGCACTCTGTCTGAACTCAACTGCAACGTCTGCACAACCTCACAAACTGAGACACACACACATGATCTTCAACATAACACTACTTACAGAACTGAAAAATGTATATTAACAGCGCATAAAAGCAGTACCCTGATGCCAACACTTTTTGACCATGGCTTTTTCATTGCTTATTAAACACTTTATTTTACAGTGTCCTTGTTACATTACATGTACTTACCATAGTATTAACAGTACATTATGCATAATTACATGCAAGTAACCCCTCAACCAAATCCTAATCCTACCCTAACTTTTAGTAAGTACATGTAGTTGCTTAATATTACTCAATACTTAAATAAATAATTACACTGTAACAATGACACCTTAAAATAAAGTGTAACCGGATTCTTGTTTCACAAATGACTCGTTCAGACCAAGTCAATTCAATTGACTGAAATGATTTATCAAATAAACCAACATCATTACGGCTTGGTAGCATGTTTTACCAAAAGTGCAATATCAAGCAGATTAAATATAAGCTTTTAAAGCTTAAAACCAGTAAGTCATGTTCACAGATGACCTGGAAAGGTAGATTGGCTTCACTTAGCAAGCTCACAGCATCACTTCAGGTCACAGGAAAAGAAAATGGTAACCAGGATAATCAACACCCTCAACTCAATCTTCAGTTCTATAATTCACATCAGCGGTGAGCGGTCACATGATGCTCACATGACCAAAGTCTCTGAAATAACCCTTTGTTTGATACTATGAGTCAGTTCACCTGCTTCTCTCTTTATCAAACTCTTGAGTGCACACACACACACAGACACAGAGACACACACACACACACACACACTAAACAGGCCTGACTCTGAATAATGAGATTCACAAAGTGAAGAACATGGAAACTCACTCTTCATATTGTTGGCTTTTAAGGTCTCGCTGACCTCCAGAGTGGCCAAGCCCAGCAAAATGTCGGCTTTAAGTGTCTGGTGACTCCAAACACGGAAGATTAACTTGCTGAAAGGGCTGACGATCCTGCAGGGAATATGATCAACAGAGCAGTGATGTTACTGTTCACTAAAACTATTAAAAATTACTGAAATAAAGCCGACTTAAAACTTTTATATTCTATAATTCAACTGCTAACATTCAATAATCTGGCCATATTTCTATGCATTTTATTTAAAATAAAATAATGAGAATATATAAGACAAACCAAATAAGAAGAAAAAAAATCACTACACTTTAATGTATCAATAAATCATGTATTATGATCTATAAAATCTCAAGTGCACTGAGCGAGCAGTCAAGATATAAATAATATATAAATATTAGATGAAAAACACTTGGCAACTAACTGAAAAAAAAGTTTGTTAAAGTACTAAAATAAAATAAAAACAATCTAATAAATCTAAAGCTAAATAGAATTTGTTAAAAAACACGAAAAAATAAAAATGAAAGTATATAAAAAAATGACTAAAACATATTATTAACTTATAAAATTATGAATAAATACTATAATGGTATATTAAAAATACTAGAATATCACTGACTGCAATTGTCATTACTCTTTAATAATGTAGTTATATGAATAACTACATACACTTTTAGTCTGGAGAGAAAGATCAGAACAATAGGCAACACTTTACAATTAGGTCCAATTAGTTAACGTTAGTTTATGCATTAGCTAATATTAACTAACAATGAGCAATGCATTTGTTATTTAGTACTCTTTGTTTATGTTAGTTAATAAAAAATATAACTATTCATTGTTAGTTCACTTTAGCTGAAGTCCATTAAATAATGTTAACTGATATTTTGTATAATGTTGAAATTAACATTATTTTTCACTGTTAGTTAACTAATGTATTTAACTAATGTTAACAAACGGAATTGTAAAGTGTAACCAAACAATGTAACAATAATAAACACTGATTCTGGATCAGCTCTGTAACGCAACAGTCACTCGTTTTAGCACATATTTCTCTCTTACACAGTGAGAGACTGTTTCCATTTGGGACTGTGAGTGTTGGTGCATTTCTCCGTCTTCTTGGACTGGCCGTCCACACACACCTCCACGTAAGGACTCGGCCCAAACCAATTCTTCTTACTGTCCCGCAGCTTAGCGGACAGAACTAACCAAAGACAACAAATGTAATCACAGATCTATTCAAAGTATTCATCTGAAGACATTAAAAAGAAGATCTTAAAACAATGACACCTCAAAATGAAAGCGAATTACAATTGTGAAGTCTTGCAATTACAAAACAGAGATCATCACTTTAGCTCACCTGTTATCTGAAGTTGAGACTTCATGACGCGGCCATTAAAAGCACTTATTGTGGCTCAAATCTGAAATAAACAAATAAGCATATACAGTCAAACCAACATGTATTCAAACACCTTCAAGATTCCTCACATTATCACCGTTTATTCGCTATAGTTTAGAAAATGGTAATAAAATATGAGCAGAACTCAGTTGATATTTGACTGGTTTTGTCCGTCCTTCTGTTAGACTGTCTCACACATGAATTATGTTGAATATCTGTCAGCTGTTAAATTTAACTACACAATTAGCTCAACCAATCACCTAGCAATGCTTCATTTTGTTCAGTCTGTGTGTAAAAAGAGCATTAGCAATTAAAGAAAACACACTTCAGCAAAACATGATCAGCTCAAAGTGTCTGGATACATTTTGATCCCAAATAGTTTTTAATAAATTTGACTGGTAGTCACTGTATGAAGAATATTTGGGTATAATATGTCACAGTTTACTTTATTTTGCTCTCCTCACTTGCATTCATAAACTATAGTATCCTGCACACACTAGTAAAAAATATCAAAAATTATATCTGGTGTCTGAATACTGTAAATCGATTAATTAATTGGGTTAAGTCTCATTATAACAAAAACATGTCAACTGAGACGGTAGTAAATAGTGGAAAAGGTCATAATACAACATTCGCAAGCCATTTTCCTTCTGTAATGTGTCACATTTCTAAGCGAAACTGGATACGCTTTCATGTTGACTATCTCAACAAAACACCCACTCTCTTTCTAAAATGTATTTTTTTTTTCTGGCTGATCTGTCAGTAAATGCACAGTATAGACACACCTGACCCCTGATCAGTGCTGTGTGTCGTTTAGTAATGGTGTGTGATGTATGTCTTCAACACCTCCCTGCGGTAACAGCTAATCTCACAGCCGAAGCCTCCAGAAGTCTCCGGTAATCCTTGGCAGATTACAGATGATGCAACTCCAAGGACAGACCACGTTTCTCAGTCACTACAGGGAATCGGTCTCTCCACTGAGAGAAAGTCCTGATAAACCCGAGATTAAGGCTTGATTTTCACTGGCCTGTCATTATTTACTCATCCACACGTCGTTTTCAAATCCAAACCTGTATGACCTTCTTTAATCTATTTAAAACAAAAAGAAAATGTTCTTTCTGCTCTTTCCGATACAGTGAAAGCTAATGGGTACTACTGAGGCTGTCAAACTCCAATAAGAACATAAAAAGTTGTCCATTCCTATTACTCATTATAACAGGTTTGATATTCCTCAGTCTAAACCATCTTTAATGCCTCCAAGCGCATTAAAAGCTCACATCTGCACGCTGTCAGAGATTAGTTAGCCACATTAAAAGTTATGAAGATTTTTAAGCATATGCTGTTGTGAACTGTGGTTTTACTTTTAAGGTAAGACACTACAATGTATTTTTCATGCACGGGTCAATTTTGGGCTATTTTGCTTCCAGTATTTATTTTAATACACATTGTCCATTTGCGTTTGTATCATTGAACTGGTTTATATGACATTTTATTCATAGAACAAGGTGAAAATGTATTTTTTTTCTTAGTGTTGACTGCATTTTCTTATTTATTGAGTGATAAAAATAGAGATAAAAACCTCTAATATATCAACGAATTTTGAACATGGCTTTATCCAATACTCAAGATATCCATTCTGGAAATGTATGCTAATTAGTGCACATTTAATTAGATAAAGTATGATATACATATTTAAACCTTGTAACATATAACAATAGTTTTAATGTAGCGTGAATAATTAAGTGTGGTGCTATCCGTTACCATTATACCCTGTGGTGTCTTGCCTTAACAGTTTTGTATAAAAATACATTTCATACACTAACAAAAGCACTGTGGTTTTACCACGGTAACTTACAGAGATGATATAACATGGTAATATCAAGGTACTTTGACATATACCACAGAAATTATATAACAGTTCCATTGTATTCCTAGAAGTAACCTTAGCTTTGTGTAGCATACAAATATCGTGGTACGTTAAATATCAGTACCATGGTATCAGATGGTACTTTTATACTGTGTTATTATGATGATGGTACTGTCACAGAACTAACGAGCGCATTACAGAAGTGACGTCACGTGGCGTTTCTGACTGACGGTGTCGCAGCAACAAAAACGAATGTTTACAAATCAATTAAATGCATATATCTTTTTGAAACCGATAATGGACACTTTTTATTCGTTTCACGTTATTAATTACGCTCACTAATCAAACAGCTGTCAAAACCATCATCAGCCACACAGTCTAACGGTCGGTCAGTCAGTCACCGGTCAAACAAGCTAGCGCGTTATCAAAACACGGCTGTTTTTCCTCCATGTTATCCTCTAAACGCGTGTGTCGCTTACATCTTACCGTCTTATGATCACGGGAAATGTTTCTAGATCTCAGTTTTGACGGGATCTGAGGTCATATTCCCGTCGTTAAAATAAACTTTGCTCCATCTCAACCGGTTGAACAAACGTCCGCCACCAGCACTGGCTCCATGTCAGATTGACGTCACTGCGCAACCCCGTCACGTGACACGACGCGCGCGTCCGTTTGGATAATGTACTACTGTTACCATTACCCATAAAGACTGAAGCACTGAGCAGGTAATGGATTTATTAATATGATTCAATGGCTGTACTTTCACGAGATGGCGCTGTTTGCCAGGACAAGTCCAAATTAATTATGGCCCTTTACATATGTGGTGATTTAAAATGACATTAAAGACATTTTATTTATTAGTTTGTTCATTTTTTTTTTTTTAATATAATATAATATGATAGATATAAATAATATAAATAGATTTGAGTCAAAAGTGAGTCAAAGCAGTGATGTCCAATGAACTACTGCTGGACCAATCAGCATCCGAGGAGGTGGAGAAACAGAGCGCGAAGAACTTCCTCTGAATCGGTTCGTTCGAACGGTTCGTTGCAATGAAAATTGTTCATGGATTATTTTCTTCTTGTTTTGTCTACCAGTCATGTTCCCATAAGGGGATCCACCATGTTTTTAGAATTTGTAAATATATATATATATATTTAATAGTCTAAGTGCTGATAAATGCATGTGCCGGATGATAATGCATCAGCCAATGTGTTATTAGGAAATAAATAGAAACATTTGCTAATTTACTGTAGTACAAAATGTCAAATATTAAAAGAGGGGTAAGATGCCCCTATTGGATAAACTTTTACAGAATGTAGGCTATAAATTACTTTTGATATCATTCTTATTAATATTAAATATTTAAATAAGTGTCAGTAATGTAAAATACTAAAGAAACTGTTGTATTTAACATTTTATTTTGACACTTTAGTGTTAATTTAATTGAATAACCGATGACAGACAAAGCAGAATCGCAGTAAAAGAGATTCATCAGAAAGTTAAAATTATACAGACATGAATATTTACTTATTTAATTGCCCTTTTAATCGAAGATATGTCATAATAGCAAGAATGCACATTTAATGGTTTCACTCGACTAGCTTATAGCAAAGATGTCTGAAATGTGCATCTTATTCATGAAAATACTGAATAATAACCCCATTAATTATATTAAATTTCAAAATAATACCACTAGTAACAACTTGCCTTCTGTGCAAAATATGGGTGGCCAATCTTACCCCAAGGGTCTAATCTGATATTTTTACTTCTAAATAAAAACTATAACTTTTACCCCACACATCCAAAAACATTGATGTGTCCACAAATCCCCCATTAACAAACAGACACAAAAAGCATTAATATTCAACATAATGTCTACAGATGCAAATAGATAAAGTGTAATAAAATGAACATTTAAATGTCTATTTAAGTCTGTTTTCTTCCCACTGTTATGAAAGACTTTAAGCAAAATGATCCGAAATCCAAATGACAGGTACAGAATAGATGTGAAATTCTTGCTTTATGTAATTTACATAACATAAAAATAAAATAAAAACATAGCCAATTTTCCCTTGCAGACCAGTTATTCACAAGCGCTTTTCGAATCGATTCGTTCGAATCATTCAAACGAACAGATTCGATCATTCAAACGATTCTTTGGCGTTCACTAGTATTCCATCCTCAGCATCAGCAGCAGCATTCGTCCAGAAGATTACTCACACACCAGTTCCGATCTCATTTACTCGGGGATCTGCATATTTATCGGTGTCATTAAGTGAATATTTGCTTTCTAAATTCTTGCTCAGCTCGTTTAAAGATGTTGGCGTGCACTGAAATGATCACGATGTGTCTCCAGTCTGCGAAGCGCGAGCATCTCCGCTCCAAACTGCAGCAGCATCAGATGCAGGATTCGGTCCACGGACTGTCCATCTTTCACGATGTAAGTAGCCAAACATTCGGTCAATGAGCCCACCGATAGGTCACCATGCAAACATTCACCTTGAACCCAAGAACACAAGTCATTGTGTCACTTCTAGCACACAGAGAAAGAGAGAGAGAGAGAGAAGGTTGATTGGTGATGCACATGTAAAAATGTATAGTCTTCTTGAAATAGGTTATGCTATAAAGCATTGATTGTTAGGCAGTTTAGGGAGTGAATAATGCAGTGGATGCATAAGCATATGTGCTTATTGTGAAGCGCAATCATTAACAAAAATAATAATCCACTTAAATAGTGATGTCTTATTTTCACTCTTCCCTTGTACATTAGATGTATTACTGTATATATAGCTCATTTGCATATTTAAATAGGCCTAATACATATGTAACATAGCATGTGGCTACAAATGAACATAACATGTCATCTGATTTAATTTATTAATTAATTTATTCTTTGTGACTCCCCGTAATTGTCATTTATGCTTAATGATTATGATGCTTTTATGCATTTATGCCTTACAATTAAAACAACTGCAGCAGCCGCTGGTAAATCATATTTGAGGGAATTGATTGTCGCTATTTCCTTCTTTTATGCAATGTGATATATTCTCTTAAAATGGACAGCTAGATTGTTTGCATGTTTGCTTTTTGTGCCCATATATATTTTAAGCACAAACCTGGATTTTGATCAGAATTTGTAATCATAATCAAATAGATTTTTTTTAGTTTAGAAATCTGTTTGTGGTTAAAATATAATCAAGGGTATCGTCAATATTGCATTGCATTGATTCTTATAAATAATCCTCATGTATTTCATCTGTCTTTAATGTGTATTGTATTGTGGATGTTTAATGTAGAGTCAATGTGACGGTATATTCAGGAGCACACATTGGTTTAGGGCTGTTAGTGACAGATAAAAAGTTGCAGATGTTCTCTCAGCAGGGTTAAGTAAGCTGTCATAGAGGGGGTCTGACAGCAGAGGTGAAGTGTGTGTTTGTGTGGTCTTTTCTATGTCTTTAAATTCAACCTGAATTTAGCACATGTTCCTGGTCTTATTTTGCTTGATTCATTAGTGCAATCTTTAATCTAAAAGAATAATGCTATTTTAAAAGTTGCTAATGTTATTTCCTACAATAGATTTCCATGCATTAAAGGTCAAAAAGCACTCTCTTCCTCATAAAACCCACTGCACATCATCTCATTTCTCAAAGAGTCTGAAACGGTTCGTTCGAAGATTCAGTCTCTCGAAACCCCTTCTTTCCGAGAGCCTGCTCTGCTCTGATTGGTCAGATGGCCTAGTCTGTTGTGATTGGTCTACCGCTTACAATGTGAGTCGGAAACAATGGCATTGGTTTTACCGTATCAATTCCTCATTCTTTTCATTCCCAGCACAGAAAACGGCATCTTCTCGACAACACAAACCAAATTCTTCCAGTCTCAGCTACAACTACAGTGTTTGAGGGCGGGGCAAAGTAGGGCAGCCAATGAAATCCATAGACTGGCATTATGCAAATTCGTTACAAACCTGGTGTGTTACGGAAGTGAGACTGGAAATGCTGACGACTCGTTTCAACAGTTCAGAATTGATTCTTTATTTTAGGAGACAACTTTATTTGTCGTGCACTTTGATCTTCACAAACAGCTCTATTACTCACGTACTTAGTAATATTCTAAAACGCACTTCAATTTGCTCTGCCTCTTTTTGTTTGACGTCACATTTGGTGAATGTTAACCTATTAATTGTTTTAGGCTGTTGTTAGTTGATGCAGGGTTTCTAAAACCTTTGACAATAGTTAACGGAAATAATATAGATTAATAATAATATAGACAATGATATCTATGGAAGCTTGTTTCCTCCACAGAATAAAACATTTTAAAAGATAATTGCGACTTTTGATCTCACAATTGTGAGTTTACATCTCGCAATTCTGACTATATTTCTCAGAATTGCAAGATATAAAGTCAGAATTGCGTGAAATAAAGTCGCAATTGTGTGAAATTCTGACTTTTTTTCTCACAATTGTGACTTTATATCACGCAATTCTGACTTTATAACATCTTTTCTCAGAATTGTGAGATATAAACTCACAAGTGTGAGATAGAAAGTCCAATTCTAAGGAAAAAAATACACTTTTTTTTTTACCTCAGAATAGTTTATATCTCACAATTCTGACTTTATAACACGCAATTGCGACTTTATATCATGCAATTCTGACTTTATATCTCCCAATTGCGTATTATAAAGTCAGAATTGTGAGATATAAACATGCAATTCTGAGAAAAAAGTCAGAATTTCAAGTATATTTCTCCCAATTGCGAGTTTATATCTCATAATTCCGACTTTATAACACGCAATTGCGACTTTATATCACGCAATTTTGACTTAATAACACAATTGCGACTTTATATCACGCAATTTTGACTTAATAACACAATTGCGACTTTATATCACGCAATTTTGACTTAATAACACACAATTGCGACTTTATATCACGCAATTTTGACTTAATAACACAATTGCGACTTTATATCACGCAATTTTGACTTAATAACACACAATTGTGACTTTATATCACGCAATTCTGACTTTATAACCTGCAATTGTGACTTTATATCACGTAATTCTGAGATAAAATTCTCAGAATTGTGAAATGTAAACTTGCAATTGTGAGAAAAAAAGTCAGAATTGTGAGATTAAAAAGTCGCAATTACCTTTTTTATTTTTCACTCTGTGGCGGAAACAAGCTTCCATAAATATCATATAATAATTTATTTGGAAAAGAAGCATCACCATTGGGATGATATAGGAGATGCTCTGCAAGGTAAAATTGATCTTCCATTGCAAACCGCATTCAGTATAAAATCCCCACTTTTCTTGATCCAATCAATTCCAGGAGGATTAAATCAAGTCCTGTCCTATATTTTTCACGTCACATTATGGGTTGCAGACACTTCATGTTGACTTTACATGCAGCTCCAGCTCAAGCACTCTTAATTAAGAGCTCGGTGTGTGCCATTGGGAGATATACAAAAAAAGTCAAAATGGGATCTTGTTGGTCTTTGATCATCACAGAAATAACAGAGACGTTTTCTGACAGTTCTGATGTACGTCATGATTAATGTTGAAGGATTTAATCTCTTCTCAGCATGTGATTCAGTCAAATTTACATTCCGTTTCGACGTTTAATTGAAGAGACGATTGCTAATGTTGCTGTCTTTTGCCTTGCATTTCAGATCATGTTGAAACATCTATCTTCAGGATGTGGAATTATGCATGAAATTAAATATGAGCCTTCTCAAATCCGTACAACATCACCAAAATTGAGTTTTACATTTTATGAAGAGATTTTGGTGCCAAAAAAACAATTCTAGACTGTTTTTATAGGAGTAGTAAAAGTGATGCTTGACTTATTAAACACAGTCAAATTGAAATTAATAACAGAAAAATATCTCCTCTAATGATCACTGACACTGACCCATGCTGAAATAAATGAGGTACTAATGCAAACATTAAATTAGATTAATAGTTGCTTTTGTCATTAAAACAGACAGTGCGACTCGTGTTTAAATATCTCTTCCCGCAACACGACGGGCAGAGGTTGTGTTTGTGGGAGGTATTCATTCGCTCCCCGAGGCGATCATTTCTAATCATCTTTCCCGAATCTGCATCTTCAGGAGAAGAGCGAACAGCTCCTTATAATTCCCTCGGCCCGCGTTTGAAGCTCTTGTGTGCTGATCCTGAACCGTGGCTTCTGAAGGAAAAAGAGATTTGGATTAACTAAGATGCTGTCAGGCCTATTTATAAAGCGTGACTCAACTGATATTGTGCTTTGTGAGTCGTTTGTTCTCTTTCTAGTGAATGGAGTCGGTAGGACTCGTGTCTCCCCACTGACTCAACACCTGCCAGAGAGCCATTGGAAACGATCTCTCGGCATGAAGCTCAGATGACCTTTAAAGGACATTGTTAATGATGCATTATCCTGCACTTATCTTTTGGCAATGCACTGTTGCACATCTGGCTTTTACAAACCTTATTGTGTAATTTAAAGCTGAAGAATCAACAGACATGCAGCCTGCTCTTCATAAAGCGAGTATATTTCACCTTTTAATCTCCATCTGGGTGTCGTTTTGCTTAGATTAATCTGCTCTGGAGAGATTAGTCAGCGCTGGTTTGAATGCGTGGCTCTCAGCCAAATGCAAATCCTACTATTGGCTTTAGTTCATTCCGTTTGTCTGAATGACATTTTAATTGTGCAAGCCAGTCAGCTGTGTTTTAAAGTTGTTTGTATTTTAATAAGATTGTGAAAATGCACTTTTGCTTCAGAAATGTTATCCAGTAGTGATCACTTTATTTTATTATTTTCACCAAAGAAAAAGAAAATTAGGATCATCATGTAGCTCTTTTCTATGGATGCTTGTTTCTGCCACAGACTTAAAAAATTAAAAAAGTAACTGCGACTTTTTATCTCACAATTCTGACTTTATAACAACGCAATTGAGACTATTATTTGCAATACTTAACCTATAACTCACAATTACGAGTTTATATGCAATTCTGAGGAAACAAGGCAGAATTGCAAGATGTAAACTCACAATTGCGAGGAAAAATGTCAAAATTGTGAGATAAAAAGTCACAATTACCTGTTTTATTTTTTATTCAGTGGCGGAAAAAAAGCTTCCATACTTTTCCAACAGTTCATTGTAAACAGTTTAGAGCAAAAAAGCACTTTTTTTGTCTGTACATGAACTTGAATTTCAAAGCTTCTTTTATTTTCACGTAACTTTTCCTTTAAATTAAAAAAAGAGTATCTAAAGATCTAAAATACATCCACTTGCACAGAAACTGCTTGTATAAATGTTGTCAATACTGAGGCCTAGACATAAAATAACTGAGTAGTTTGTCTGAAGGTGACACTCTTAATTCTCCGTTGTTTTGCTGCGTATTTTGAACACTTACAGCTGTGTTTTATAAGATAGAATAAATTAGCCACCTGACGATCCCAGAGGAGAAATTCAGCTCTCACAGTGGCACTTATAGACCAGAGCTACATAAAAGAAGTAAATAGCAGAGGAATGACTTTGTAAAAATAAGCTATTAAATAAAAAAAAAGCATAAAAACCTGCTAATGAGGAAAAAAGAATGAGGAATATTATCAGTTTATAATAAAGTCAGATGTATATAAACTATACTTGCTGAAAAGGTTTGCAATTTTTTCTTTAAAATCTGTATTTGAAAACAAACAGTCTGGCTTAGATATTATTCATATTAAGCTGTGTTGTTGTACAACTTAATGGTAGATGCCATAGAAGAATCATTTTAGTTGCCCAAAGAAGAACCTTTCAGTTCTGAAAAGAATTTATTTAATAATCTGAAGAACCTTTTTCCACTATAAAGAATATTTTGTGTTTGGAAAAGATCCATGGATGTTAAAGGCTCTTTATGGATCCATATATGTCAAGAGTGTCACATGTAAGCTCGCGCTCGATCGGCCCAAAACCGGCATCCGACCAGCGCGGAAGGTCTTTACGTGTTACTGTCATTTTCTCGATGCAAAGTATTTTTTGATTGATATGTATTCTCTCGTTATTTCATCTGACTCCATAAATGAATAGGTTTGAATAATATCTGTGGATCATTAATTGTGAGCGAATGTTTGATTATTCCTTTTAACTCTTTAATGAAAATAATGTCAAAGTCAGTTAGAATAATCAAATGTGACAATTTATTATGTCAGGTCAATGTATCATGCCAATTTCATAATCAATTCAAAGATAATCGATACAAAACATCAAATGCTCTGGAATAGAGAGAAGATGCAAACCCAACATTAAGAAATACATGAGGCTGAGAGGTCTCACTCTCTATCTGAGGTACAGAAAGGCCTCGAATTCCCTGCTGCATTTCATTATACAGGTGCTGGTCATAAAATTAGAATATCATCAAAAAGTTGATTTATTTCAAGAATTCAACTTAACAGGTGAAACTAATATATTATATAGACTCATTACATGCAAAGTGAGATATTTCAAGCTTTTATTTGTTATAAATTTGATGATTATGGCTTACAGCTTACGAAACCCACGAAATCAAAATCTCAGAAAATTAGAATATTACATGAAATCACACAGTAATTACACAGTGATACCATGGTCATTGAACCAGGTTTTGGTTATTTTGGCAGTGTGGGCAGGTGCAAATCCTGCTGGAAAATGAAGTCAGCATCTCCATAAAGCTTGTCTGCTGAAGGAAGCATGAAGTGCTCTGGAAATGTCCTGGTAGACGGCTGCGTTGAGTGGACAGCACAGTGGACCAACACCAGCCGATGACATGGCTCCCCAAACCAACACAGACTGTGGAAACTTCACACTGGACTTCAAGCCTCTTGGATTGTGTGCCTCTCCATTCTTCCTCCAGACTCTGGGACCTTGGTTTCCAAATGAGATGCAAAATTTGCTCTCATCAGAAAAGAGGACTTTGGTCCACTGTGCTTTATTAAATCCAGAGTCAACGCAGGCGTCGACCAGGACATTTCCAGAGCACTTCATGCTTCCTTCATTCTCCAGCAGGATTTGCACCGGCCCACACTGCCAAAAGAACCAAAACCTGGTTCAATGACCATGGTATCACTGTGTAATTACTGTGTGATTTCATGTAATATTCTAATTTTCTGAGATTTTGATTTCGTGGGTTTCATAACCTGTAAGCCATAATCATCAAAATTATAACAAATAAAGGCTTGAAATATCTCACTTTGCATGTAATGAGTCTATATAATATATTAGCTTCACCTGTTAAGTTGAATTCTTGAAATAAATCAACTTTTTGATGATATTCTAATTTTATGACCAGCACCTGTATAGTCAGACCACTTTCACTTGGAAACATCTTTTAACAATGGAAATTTGCAATCAGAAGTTATACCTTTTGGGGGGGTGGGAGACCATTTGTCTAGAAACCACCTTCCTTTGTGTGTCAGTTATCCCTAAACTCTTAAAAACCTTATTACCTTTTGTTTTACTTATTTGGAAATGAGACATTTGTACCAGTCGCACTGAGACATTTCAAATAATACTAAATATGTATAATACTCAATGTTAATCATTCACATTAAACTATACATTTTCTTGGGTGAATTCAGATGATCTGAGCATGAGAGAGAGGGGGTGAGAGATGTAGATTAGGATGACTCGGAGGTGAGACTTTCGTCTCGATAGTGCATGAGGGCTCGTTCAAATGTTCATTTCCAGAGTGTTCTCTCAGGGTCTGGTCGCTCTTCAACCAGACTGTCCAGCATCTCCTAATTTCTCAATTCTTACACACATATGATCTTTTTTTTTTTTTTAAATGGACAGCTGAGATAAATGTAAAGTAGCAACAAGAAATGATTCAGGCTCAAGGGCAGAGCGAGTTTCTCTGGCCCAGAACCTTTTATTCTGTAAAAACACATGGATCTGTGTTGTGGAAATATATCAGACACATGTACAGTACGCAGCCTCTTTATGTTCACTCATACACCCTATAATCACCCAATAATCAGAGACCGGGAGGTATAAGCGAAGACTGAGGATCGTAAATAGACTCTTGTGGGCTTGGACTTGAACTGACAGTAACTTTTGCCCATCAGTAGTGAAGGCCAGATGGTGTTAAAAGCACTCGAGGAGTCAAATGAAGACTATAACAGGGTGCCGACCCCGTCCAGGTGTGAATGAGCCGTGTTTAGCCACCGGATGATTGTACTGTCGACACCTACATAATCCTCAAAGGCAAACTGATCAGAAATCTTCTCAGATGAGTCTCAAGCCTTCACGATGTGATATGTTTGGGCCTGAAGAGCCAGTGGAGGAAGGAGAGTGGTGAAAACACTTGAGAGACTTTGACGGATGAAAGGATTAGTTGCCCTTGAGAATATAGCAACCATTTTCTCTGTTATGATGATCCAGAATACCAGAAATTATGGGTTTCACATTCTTTTAAAAATGTTTTGATCTAAAGGATTCTGCTGAAATGCATAATAAATTGTGCAATTATTGACAAAATAACACTAGTGTTCAAATGTTTAGGCTCAGAAATGTTTTTTGAAAGAAATTAATGCTTTTATACAGCAAGGATGCATTAAACCGACCAAGTAAAGACATGTATAATGTTTCCACGGAAATATTAAGCACCACAAATGTTTTCAACATTGATAATAATCATAAATGTTTCTTGATCATCAAATCATCATATTAGAGTGATTTCTGAAGGATCATGTGACACTGAAGACTGGAGTAATGATGCTGAAAATGCAGCTTTGATCACAGGAATAAATTATAGTTTGCAATATATTCACATAGAAAACAGCTATTTTAAATTGTAATATTATTTCACAATATTACTGTTTTTTATTCAAAGAAATGCAGCCTTGAGGAGCAGAAGAGACTTCTTTCCAAAGCATTTTTAAGATCTCACCGACCAAAAACTTTTGAACTGTATTGAATTAGTTGGCACGAATAGTGAAGTAAAAGCATCATCAAGTGTGCAAGTGTGTTCCACCAGTATTATTAAAAAGCATCCCAGGATGCACCTCAGCTCCCTCCTAGTGAAAGTCTATGATTATAGAGGTCAAAGGGAGAGAGAGAGAGAGAGAGAGAGAGAGAGAGAGAGAGAGAGAGAGAGAGAGAGAGAGAGAGAGAGAGAGAGAGAGAGAGAGAGGGAGAGAGAGAATTTTGCTTATGTTTATGTGACTAACAGGCTTTACGAAGGAATCTCAGTTAAAATGTCACGTTCCATCAGTGTTGAAGAGAGAACACCATACAGCTCTAAAGGGGAAGTTCATTAATGGCCAAATTATGTTTAATATTGATCATCACTGTGCATTTCCATCAATCCTCAATGCTTCTGAATAATGCTCACGTTGATAAACTTCCATTGACTGTTTTATTCATCTTTCTCTCTTCACAGATTTTCCGCAGAGCTGACAAAAACGGTGAGTGTGAATCTGACCTTTTTTCTGCATCACATTTAAAAGGTTTCTCTTGTTACTTTTACACAGCGGTTTAACCACAAGTCGAAAAGCAATTTATTTCTCTGTAAATAAAACTTTTGTGTAGTTATTTTGCAAAAATAACCTGATGCTTTGGTTAACAATCTCTCTGGGCATGCATGCATTTGAAAGAAAAGTAATGAAACATTCCTTAAAAAGAGAAATAAAAAAGACACTAATGAATCAATAAAATGAATGTGAATCATTCGATCATGTAAGTAATTATTTCATATTAAGATCTCAACATTTATGCATTAGGCTGAGCTTTTATTCAGAGCAACTCACATCGCATTAAATATTTACATTTGATCAAATTCATGCATTTCCTGAATCAAACCTGCTGATCACAGACTTGATCTTTTAATTGATCTTTATTTGCCTTTGCATTGCTATTTAAGGGATATAATTGCGATATTATAGATATGCGATATATATTGCAGTCTTATTTTAATATGGATACTGAATGGAAGTTGTCTGAATATGATTTTACTAGAAACTACCATTTCAGTTTTCTACTTCAAAACTTCATGTTTAGCTCAATGTGTTACTTGCCATTTCTTTGTAATTGTTTGTGAAATTGACTAGCAAATTCTAAGTGAAAATTGTTTCTACACCAAACGTTTTTCAGCGTCGTTTCTGGAAATGCTATTATAGCAAGTTGCAAAAAACTAAACTTTTCATTTCATGCCGAATACATGATATCTTTGAGAGTTCGAAGCCTTGGAGTCCTGCTGGTTCCTCTGTGCCGGAGCCAGTGTCACGAAACCCTGTTTATTCTTCAAAAGGACTTTAATGCATGTGGAGAGAGAGGGCGAAATGAACAGAATGATGCGCTGTCCAAACAAATCAGAAATGAGTGGCTGTCACTGGGACAGCACGAGTCCTTTCAGAGGTCATTACCATTGTTCCAGAATGCCAATTACCTTCTTGCCACTTCAATCATCATTGCCGAGGACGGAGAGAGAAATAGAAAGAGAAGTGGAGTGGGAGAATATAAGAGCGTCAGAGAGAATAGGAGCCTGTGTTTGTGCTGTGAAACCATAATTAGTGGGCTTTGATAAGGCAGCATCAATATTACTATTGCTCATAGTGAGTTAGTGTCAGCGATTTGAACAAACCCCTGACAGTACGTGTATATTTGCCATTTAACTTGTTTGTCTGCATTAAAGTCCCCCTGTAGTCAATCATTTTATCCCTTAAAACTCATCTTTGATCACCGAAATGACGTTTAAAAATTCGTCATGCCTTAAAATATCTTGAATGTAACTCGACACCCTTGCCTCACTTAGTATATGTGGTTCTATGAATATGCAAATGAGCCCCGCCTCCACTCACTCACTCAGCTCAGAGATCCACTGGTTGACGATCACACGTTGATCTGATTGGTTACAAGGTAGTTTGTGACGTCAGAAACACCAGCGATTTCAAAGCGTGTTTTTGAGACTGTCTTTGGTTCACTGCAGTTTTAAAGGTGCTCTAGGTAACTTTTTAACCTTAACTGAACAGCTTCGGAGTCAGTGGAATGGTTATATTACTTATTTCGGGTTGAATGGTGGTGGTTTCGCTCCCCCCTGGTGCCCGAGAGCGGAAAAAACTCACTTGCAACTTTGGGCCGGCGGGTCGGCGTCAGGAAGTATCGCGTGATATCAGGTCTCGCGATGTAACGAATTGCTTGACGGCACTGCACACGTACACGCCCCCATTCAAGCACCGGCTAGCTATAAGCAAAGGGCAACGATAGATTGAGTTATGGCTGAGCCTGTAAAAAAGAAACAGAAAGCTAGGAAATCTTTGTCGGAGGACCAACGAAAGAGGAAACGGGAGACTGACCGAGCAAGAAGTCAGACTCGAGTAAATATCGGACCGGCTTTTTCAGAATGGTGAGAACTGAGAGAAACAGAAGCCTGCAAAACGGATGCTGACCTGGCTGCTGTTGCAAGTATCTTTGGAATAAACTGTGTTTAATATTTAAATTTCAAGTAATTGTGACCTCAGGATGTTTGCTATTGTCTGTAAAGGTTTTTATTATGATCGCTGTCTGTTAGGGGCTTACTAGTACGCTAGATACTATAACTTTGATGTTAGCATTGTCATAGCAAACACGTTTGATTTCTGTAGTTGTTTGGCCGTTCCTCTGTCGGTATTATTTGTGTAACTTGCACTTTTATTTTATGTCACTAAGTCAACGCGTCTGATAATAGGCAATAAACATGTTGCACATATCATGATCGAGCTAGAAAACGTTCTGATGTTTTCTTAGACAAGCAAAGGTAAACCGTCATTCTACCAGATGAACTTATAGACCTTGCTAATATAACTTTAGACAAATATTAGCCTCCGATATTTTTTTTTTTTTTTTTGCTCATGCCCATTCTCCCAAAAACAAACAAACACGAAAGCAGTAGTTCGCCTCGTTCATATCGTTCGTTCCCGGTAAAAATACTAGTATGCATGACAACACAATAATAATAAAAAATCGCCATCAGTTGGAAAGAAAATATTGCTTTACTTGCCTCGGTAGACATAACTGGTTTTGAAATAGCCGGTTCCTCTGATCAGCTGGGTTGCTCGTGGCGAGGGGGGAGGGACAACAGTTCGTTTTTACAACAGTGTGTTTGAAAGCATTTACTACCAGACACTAGGGGGAGCTTCGTAGAGAAAAAACACTCAGACTTGCCTGGTGTCCCTTTAAGGAGAAAATACTCAGCAATGGTGTCGACTTATGAATTTACACATGGTTTGTCTTAAAGCATATTAAAAACACCACATAGACATATAAACTAACAACATTAAAAGCTGGATTTTCACCACAGGGGGACTTTAAAGGAGGGACCTGAGATCATAATAATATGCATGATGGGGGCAGTTTTGCACATGTGAAACTTCTCAATATAATTCAGAAATCGCCATAATACATCTTAAAGCATCTCAGTGAGCTGTTGGTGTCAAACTAGAGCACGACTGCTAAGTAGAACATTGAGTTAGACGAGTTTTGGGAAATAAAAACAGAGTTTGGCTGGTATTCTCCTCTTGAGAGTATATCAAGCTTTTAGTCGAGTTTCAGCTCTCATGTGTGGATTTTGAGCTCAGTGACTTGAAGGAAGATTATTTAAAGATTAGAAGAGTTAAAAGCAGCCCGTCCTGCTTCACACTAAACTAAACTCTCTCCCACAGGCCTGTGTTTGATGAGTGGATTTGTGCTGGTCAACTTATCCAACTTATCTGGGTTGTGTCTGTTACACTTTGAGGAAGAGATTAGACTGATTAGGCCTGCTAATTAACTTTAGAGTATTAATGCAATAAGTGTTGCTATTAATTCAGTATTTTTAAAGGCATTCAATTTGTGAAATATCACTTATAAGCATTTGTTTTGCTTTATAGGAAAGGCTTTATTTTACTTCTACAATAACATTAAATGCAAAATCATTGTTAATTTATATAATATTAAGTGCTGTCAAATCGATTAATCACATCTAACATACAATTTTGTAAATATATAATATATGTATATATATAAATAAATATATATATATATAGACACAAACACATATTTACAAACTTTTGTTAGATGCTATTAATCACGATTAATCGATTTGACAGCACTAATAATATAGTGTTTAGTAATCATTTTAATTAGCTTTTTATTTTATGTTTTAAGTAAAATTCTACTATAATTCTATTTAGTTAAGTTTATTTTTATTTCAGTTTTTTTTTTCATTTTAGTTTAGTTTACTTTGTTTTCAACATTTTTGTTTTTTGTTTAGAATTTTTGTTTTAATCTAAGGTTTATATTTTATTTTATTTCAGCTTTATTTCAATTTATGAAACGTATGTTTTAGTTTTAGTTAACAATATGCACAATTAATTATTTTTGATCAAATGACAACCCTAATAATAATTAATAGTAATAATTAATCTAATGTTTCAGATGTTTGGAAATATGGTGAAATTGTATTGGGTAGGGAAAAAAAAATGAGTGCATGTTAAGGGTTAGTTGGGTTATTTAAATTTTAAAGCATCCATCAGTGGCAGAGAATGTAGTAACAAGAAGAAATGTTTAAATTATGAGCCATTTTCCCTTTTCTTTTGGCTGTTTGTAATGTAACTGATTGTTACTGCTGGTTGCAAAGGTACCATAGAGTCTTAGACCTAAGTAAATTTTTTTGGTCTAAATTAAGTCAGTCTTTATTTTTGTGAAACAGTCTAACTTGCATTAGACTAGTCTATGAGCAAATTACAGTACAGTACAGGGCAGCGGGAAGAGGTTTTAGGTTGGGGGTGCTGATTTTTTTTGGGGGGGGGAAGGGGCGTCACCCCTTTTGAATAATAAACAATATCAAGACTGTAAAACTCCTCAAAAACCGCGCACACACTCAAACCTGACTGCACATCACATTTTTGACTTTATTGATTCTGCTTTTATTCCGTAGTCCCTTTTATTTTATTGCTCCGGAGTCGCATATCAGTTAAAAAATGCGCCACGAGGAAGAAAAAAACATATAGGCCTATAGCCTAAGTCGCACTGGACTAAGTCTCATTTTTTTTAGAAATTTATTTCACACACACACACACACACAAAAAAAAAATGTTACAGACAGTTCTCCGTTACGGACGTGAGCGCTCTAAAGCGGCACTAAAATAATGTTTTAAAACTTTCACAGAGACCTCAAACTGAAAGCACAAAGCCTGTCTTTAAATTTAATTTCGTTTTGTATTAATTGTATCTTAATTTTAATCGATGATTCGATGATTCTAATTGTCTGGATTTAATAAATAAGAAGTAAATATAGGCTATTAGAAAATAGATAATCAGGACACGGAGGCGCTGGCGAACCTGGAGCTCGTCTCATAAATGAACCGAAACTCAACGTAGGCCTATAATAGGTAGCCTATTGCCTCACAGACCTGAGACATACAGATAGCTTGAAATGTCTACTTTTAAGCAGAACAATTCAAAACGAAAGAAAACAGACTGCGCTGCTTATGTAATTCGTATGAAATGTGCATTTCTCTCTGGCGCTGCGAAGATCGCGAGTCGTCAACTTAATTTGTCTAGCCGACACTGGCATAAAAAATAACTGTTTTATTAGTAAACAATTAAAATGTCTCCTGCTATATTTTACATATTTGCCTGTTCCTTACAAAACACTGACAGTGGGGTTTTTGACTGGGTTTTTTTTTTTTTTTTGAGCAGCTGCGACAAATTCTTTCGACACACACACACACACACAATATTACGTAACACGTGTTAGAGTACTCTGCGCTTATGTTTTAAAAAGATAATTTAACTTATAAATAACAATTTTTAAATAGCCCACTTAAAGTGTTTATTACAAATAAATGACTAAATGCTAACAATTAATTCATTTTAATGAACTAACATATGCGCTGCAGCACCCCCAGCACCCCCACTTCCCGCGGCCCTGCTCGTCTAACACTATAGACCGGTCTAAAATAGCTTTGTGAGAGACGTTTATCTTCATCAAAAGTTTGATGTTCATCTGTGGCCCAAAAAATGCTCAACCAATGGTGTGAGTTAGGGGCGGAGCTATCTATTTGACTGACCAATGACAGACAGGGAACAGGGTAGTTTGTGAAAACAGTTTTAAAACAGTCATAGGGCCCTATCATACACTTGGCGCAATGCAGCGCCAGGCGCAACACAAGTTTGTTTTGCTAGTTCCAGCCTGATGCAGTTATCATTTTCACGTCCTGTGCCACGTCGTTATTTAAAGAGCGCATTAGTAATATGCACCTATACGCGGGTCCACAACGCGCGTACACTCACTGCTTATTAAACACATAGGGATGCACAGCAGCACACAAACATGCCAAATATAAAAATAAAAGGATTACAATATAAAAGATGGTCTAAAGCTTTAACCTCGTGCACGAGCAGATCCGTTTGCTGTCTGGAGAAGCGTCCAATTTTTTTATTCCACATGCAAATTCCGTCATGTAAATAGCGAATACGCCATGGCTCGAGCGCGACTGGCTTTTAAAGGGAATGGGAGATGAGACTCTGATTGGTTTATTGCACGTTATGCACAAAACACACCCATTACTCATTAAGAGAATAGGGACAACCCTTTTAGACCATGCACCGGGAGCGCCGACCATTTGTCCTATTACTAAACTAGCAAAAGGAGATTGGGACACGACCTATGTGCACTTGCACCCTGCGTTTTAGACCATGCACTTAAATAGGGCCCATTATTTTGCAGTTTTCTTTGCTCCAACTTTGATATGACATGCTGCTTCTTTAAATTCAAGTAACTGCTTGAATATTCTGGTTGTAGTTTGTTCTTCTACTAACTGTGTCACCCCACAGTCGTGTGCGTTGCGTAACTGAATCATATTGCCTGAAAGAAGGTCAGTTTCAGCATCTGCCTGAGCCCGTCGCTGCTGCCAATCGGATGACAAACGGCACGTCAAGCATGTCTACGGCCCCTTCGGCAGGGCCCGAAATACTGGAGCTGTCAGCACAGACACACAGAGAGCGAATGAGAGGGAATGTAATGAAAAAGGCCTACGAGAGACAAAACAGGCTGTGAACGCCCACTGCGACTGTCTCTTCACTTACAACCAGCACTTTCCCTTCTGCTCTTCTGCATCTTCCTTGCACAAATTAGCCCGTTTGGAAATGTTCTAGCTTTCTGTCTGCATATTCATCATTTTCCTGTCCTTTAAACCCTTCTCGTCCTCTCTCCCTAAATCCCTTCTTTATTCCTCTCTCTCTCTCTCTCTCTCTCTCTCTCTCTCTCTCTCTCTCTCTCTCTGCGTGTTCCTGTTTCTTTCAGCGCTCAGACAAACAGACAGATTGGCTGGGGCTTCAGAGTGTTTCTCTGCTCACGTTGCATCTGTTGACTCAATCTGACAGCACTGCTGGTCGAGAGCAAACCTCTCAGAACTCGAGAGGAAGAAAGATGAGGAAAGATGAGTGTGATAATGAGGATGCGGAAAGTATCAGGAAAGAGGAGAAAGGAGACGATTGTGTTAAAAGTGAATCATGTCACAAATAGAGAAAATTGTGCTATTCAATGAACTGGTCATACGTTTGTTTGAGGCTTCTCTGAGTGGTGTTTTTAAGTCAAGTCGTGAATGATTCCTCAATGATTTGTTGAGGAGAGGTGTGCTCTTACTTTATTATGTGATCAGACTTTCAAGACATACAGTGTCTAGAGACCAGAATATAATTGGCTGATGAGAGTAGGGACCAGTAAAATCCTAGCAACCATTCAGAACATTCTAGCAACCATGTAGAACATTCTAGCAACAATTCAGAACATTCTAGCAACAATTCAGAACATTCTAGCAACAATTCAGAACATTCTAGCAACTATTCAGAACATTCTAGCAACCAAGAACATTCTAGCAACCATACAGAACATTCTAGAAACCATTCAGAACATTCTAGCAACCATTCAGAACATTCTAGAAACCATGTAGAACATTCTAGCAACCATTCAGAACATGCTTAGCCTGGATGCCAGCCGAACTTAGCCCCGCCCACAAAATTTTTTGGTCGGGAAGTTCGGTCTGGACTTGATCCGTTGAAGAGCTATTATGCCCGAACAAAAATTGTTCGGACCAATCAAATTGTCAGGGCGGGCTTTATACGATGATGGACAGATGAGCAACGGTAACGTAATCACTACGTCATCAAAGAGCGCTTGGGTTGAATTTGTTTACAACAAAGAAGATTGCCACTGGAGAATTGAGATTTCACGACTTCACACCTATGGATCACACTTACAAATAAGTCAGATAGAATAAATGTATATTTGGCGTGCTGTCCGAGGAGAGGGCTCCAGGCTCGGTATTCGGCCCGAACCCAAAGTACTCCCCCCGTATTCCTGGCTGTGGAAGGAACAAGCCAAGAGTGAGTGGAGGGATGCTGAAAACTGTCAAGGAATGTTAGATGAGTTGACAGAGTGAATAAATATATATGCTTCCTCTCATGCTGATAGGGTAGACATGGTAATTGTTTCATGACAAGTTGATTGGATCGATTATTTGAACGTGCTCCTCCGAACTTTGTTTATAAAACATTATGTGTAGATTCCTCCATCACGTCTGTTATAGAAGATATCGACAGCGCATTCATTTTAAAAGAGGAACAGAGAACCGCGATCAAGGCATTTGTCGATCGGAAAGATAAATGAAGAACATACGTCACTTACTCCGCTGCTATGATTGGTTGTAGGTCTATCCAATTGAGTGCAGAGGCATTTTCCTTCCTGGTTTGGTTTGAAACACGCCCCATAATCACAGCCCAATGGAGCAGTATCAGACTGACTAGAATCTGAGTATGACCATGTCAGGCTAGAACATTCTAGCAACCATTCAGAACATTCTAGCAACTATTCAGAACATTCTAGCAACCATTCAGAACATTCTAGAAACTGTCCTGGGGTGCGTTTCCCGCGTTTAAATCTCTTGACAAACTAAAAGATGTAAATTACATTTGTATGTATTCTAAATAAATGATATAGATTGTACTGAATGTCAGCTTGCCTATTTCGCGCAAGATAAGGATTTATTGAGTCCACATGTCATGCAAACCAGTAACTCTAAGCTTCCAACCACAGGTCGAGATCTGTCGTTCCAACCCAACTGTGCGATGCTGTTTGCGAATGTTCGTTAGAACTCTAGTTTCGGAAAACACCGACCCGTTGAACTATGTTGATAACAACAGAACTTGCGACTATACGGTAGTTGGCTAACGATGCTTTCGGGAAACGCAGACCCATAAAAACTCTTGCAACATTCTAGCAACCGTCCAGAAGACCTTAGAATCCAGTGGTTGATATTTGCCATTTAAATATCGCCATCGGCTGATACGTTTTTCTGTTTGGCCGATGTGTCGGAAGCGGGACTTTTATTATGATGGCATAATGTATTTTCCCAGCGCTGAGAACGCCAGCGCCTGAGCAAAGATCTCCCATTCTCCATCTATATTAGTTTACGGTCTTACAAAGAATACACAAACAAAGCAAGTAAACAGTGTGCGAAAAGTAGAAAACCCTAGATTTTAAACTATGCTTTGCTATTTATAGTTACCCATGTCATTTTCACTGTGCGCTGTACTTTAATTTTATTTTTGCACTATTGATTTTTGTTTCATCCGAGGCACTGCTTCTCTTATCTTACCCGAGTTGAATTATCAGTGAAAATTGCACTTTTTTGAGATCTGTTCTGAGTAGTAAAGTTTCATACTGAGATGAAAAATTACATGTGAAAACTTCAATTCTCCAGCGAGAGCCACCGAATGAGAAATAGCTTAAAGAAGCGGATGACTGGAGGTTTTGTGCTGAAATAAAGCATTGTCTTCTTGGCAGAAGCCAGAGACTGTCCTGTGAATTCATTTGAAAGAATTTCCTTTTGAACCACCAAAAAAAAAAATGTTTTCTTTGTTCAAAGGAAAGATACTGCCTCTTTTAAAATGTGCTTTTAAATATTCAGATGATACTGTCTTTTCCTTCTTATGTGGAAATAAAGCTACTTTAAGCATAAAATATTAATACAGAGAATTATCACTGGTTAGGTGTTTGCAGCGTCTCGTTTCTGCAGGGTGATTGTGTCACTCATACATAAATGAATAATTCTGCATCCAAAATGCTCAAAAACTATTTCAATTTCTTCGTCTTGGACTTCAATATGTTTTTTTTTTTTTGAAGAAGAAGTTTGACCACCTGCTGCATATCTGAACATGCTCTTTTGAGCTTGTGTTCATGCAGAGATGTATGAATCATCATTTTCTCAATTTTTTAATTTATTTTTTGTTAGACCTCCATCATATATAAATGAATGACTCAGACAGTCTCCTTCACACTGGCACTCAGCCATTTCTCCTATTGTGACAGCGGTGAGATGCGATGTACGTTTAAGCCTCAAAGAAACCCTTGGCCATTATTTTGGATCCTTCCAGCGAGGGACAAACGTGGGCACGAGAAAAGAGACGTGTGTGTGTGTGTGTGCTATTGAAGCGCTAAAGGTTCTGGATGGTCTGCTGGGTCTCTCCTGATGAACACCTGCTGACATTTGACACAATCACTCATGGACTCTTGTTAAAGGGATAGTTCACTTTGAAATTAAATTTTGGTATGTTTTAGCTTACCTCAAGGGCATCCAAGATGTAGGTGTCTTTTTTTCCGCAGTAGTTTCAATTTTGATATTTTTAGGTCAAACCGTTCTTGTCTGTCAGTCATTTAATGCAGGTCTGTGGTCACTGTCTCAAAGAGCATGCACAGAGTCCAAATTAAACAATTCCCCATCATAAGTACACATTGATGGCCTAAGACACGAAACGAGCGGTTTGTGTGAGAAAACGAACAGTATTTATATCGTTTTTTACCTCTTGTACACAGCCACGTCCAAGTGATCTGAGGGCGCGCGCGCATCCTGGTGTGTGACGTGTACGCAGACTGGTGCATAGATATATACACTAGATGTCACCTTAAAGACATTCGTTCCAATGAACTGCCGTAGACAAGGCGACATCTAGTGTATATATCTATGCATTGAATTAATTGAATTATTTATTGATCCAACAATCAGCTATCTCATATACATATGAGTGCTGTTCTTCCTGTGGTCAAAATCACTATTATATATCAATTTTTACAAAAATAAGCATGCATTCATACAACATACAACCATAAACAAAGACATTTAGTAGAAGACGAACTGAAAATATTCCTTGATTTAAGTTGGTTAAAATTTAAATCAAACTCAAGAACTAAGAACCCATGTATACTTATAGGGTCAAAAACTTTTACTTATATAGCACCTTTTTAACAAAAAACAGAAGTAAAAAGTCATATAAGAACTTGTGTAAATAAATACAATTTCAATTTAATTTTAAAGACCATCTTACTAGCTTCATTGACGAAAAAACTAGGTAAGGAATTCCATGCTACCATGGCCAGGAGCTGTTCTACAAACAGGCAGGAGAAATCTTCCTTCTGATGACTGACGTGTGACATATTCGTGTCCATCCTTAGAAAACTTAAAATTATTAAATAAAATAACAGGAGTCCTTGTTGTTATAACATTTCTTGCAAAACCAAGAAGAGAATAATGCACCAGTCTGCGCACACGACACACACCAGGATGCGCGCGCGCCCTCAGATCACTTGGACGTGGTTGTTTTATAAGAGGTAAAAACGATATAAATACTGTTCGTTTTCTCACACAAACCGCTCGTTTCGTGTCTTAGGCCATCAATGTGTACTTACGATGGGGAATTGTTTAATTTGGACGATGGGGAATTGTTTTAATTTGGACTCTGTGCATGCTCTTTGAGACAGTGACCACAGACCTGCATTAAATGACTGACAGACAAGAACAGTTTGACCTAAAAATATCAAAATTAAAACTACTGCGGAAAAAAAGACACCTACATCTTGGATGCCCTTGAGGTAAGCTAAAACATACCAAAATTTAATTTCAAAGTGAACTATCCCTTTAAGGTTTATCCACTAAACACCTCCAGGCCATGGAGAGCTAATTTGCATGCAGTGTGAATATATTTAATTATGGTGCAGTACAAAAAAATACCTGGTAATTTTGTTGCACCATCAAAATAAAAAAAAAGACGTAAAACTCAAGTGAAATTTAAATTAAGCGATGAGCCAGATGCACTGCATTTTTGTTGGTTAATTTAGAACTGGTTTGATGTGCTCGTGTGTAAAGATATTGAGGGCGGATACGCTAAACTATTGCATCTGCATAATTTTCCCATGCAATCAGAACTAATTTTGTCCTTTCATGAAACAGCCCTAAAGGTGCATGGAAAAAAACTGCACTGTTAGTGTCATTAAATGTTTTTAAATGCCTAAACCGTGCATTTCTGAAGCGCAGATGCGTGAAACAAATCAGGCTTTAACAGAACAAATTCCTGAAGTGACTGTAGCAGACGAGGCTGTGTCACACTGCTTCATCCTTTGCTAGAGGAGATGTGTTTGAAGCACAGCATGGAATGGGTGGGGAACGCTTAGGAAGATGCATTAGAGATTGTTGATCCCTAGACAACAGCGCAGAATGACACATTAGTTTGAGACTAAATAAGGCAGAGCAGCGGAGTAGATAAAAGTCTCCTGAGAGCCGGACTGTTTTCTCCAGTGCCTCCATTAACCACGAGAGCTGCGATCTATCTGACTGCAGATTGAGCTCTTACTGGACTTCAGAGATCACTCACAATTAAACTTTGACCTAGAAACGTCAGGCGATGTTTGGCAAGAAAACAAAGCAAATGTTCACAATCCAAACCAATGATGCAAACTATACGTTCAGGCTTAATTACTTCTTTTTTTTTAAGTGGATATTTTAATTACCAGTCTAAACGAGTACACTTGTTCATCATAAGATCATTGACAAATGTTTTTAATAACATTTCTTATATTGCATTTTTGTGTACATTGCATATTTTGTATATTTTTTATGCATTAGTATTAACATTTTAACATACTTTTACTATCCAAATCATGCGTCACAACATTTGAGATGTAATGTACATATGATATTGTATATGCAAATGATTAATTAGTTTTTGAAAATAGAATATATTTTTATTTGTTTAATTACTGTGCACATATATTTGGAGATTTTTAATGTTTTGAAAGAAGTCTCTTCTGCTTGATCAAAAATACAATAAAAATTATCAAATATTATTACAATTTAAAAATATATAGTGAAATGTAATTTATTCCTGTGATCAAAGCTGAATTTTCAGCATCATTACTCCAGTCTTCAGTGTCACATGATCCTTCAGAAATCATTTCTGATTATTATCAGTGTTGAAAAAGTTTTTTTGTGGAATTTTATATTCTACTGTTATATTAATATAATTATTTTCAGGATTATTTGATTAATGTAATTTTCAAAAGAACAGAATTTATTTGAAATAGAATCTTTTGTAACATTTTAAATATTTTACCGCCACTTTTTTTGCACCAATGCATCCTTGGTAAATAAAATTATTAAATTATTTACTTTTTTTTCTTACAGATCCTAAACACTTTAACAGTAGCATATCACTTTATTCACTTTTGTGTAATATTTCAGATATACATATTTAACTTCAGGAATGAATGCAAGTTACCTGGATTGGTATTGACAAATCAGTTGAGATCAGCGAACAGTTTTTTCTCTGTTATACAAAAACAAATATATCACATTTTCTCTTGTGTCTGATATATAACCCAATTCAGTGACACACTAAATGTCTAGTATCCAAATGCTAATCCAAATATGCCTTGGAGATTACAGAAGTTCTCTGAGAGAAAACAAACCCGCTGATACTGTAACTGGACTCATTCTTGCTGAGGTTTCTTCCAACCTAATTACATTTCTGGTCAAGATGTAAATGATCTTGTTTTTCTTCTGAAGTGCATCTTTGGCTGGCTAGTGTGTATTTTTATTATCCAGAGACGGCTCTGATTCTGGTCCTGCCGTCTGTTGTGAAGAGACTGAACGCAGATGGCCATTAAATTTGCTCTTGAACTAACTGGAGACGCTGGAGAGTTTTCTAATGCTCTGAATATGTTCAGTTCCTGTGTAATTAAGTGTCCATTTGGCCTCAAAAATGTTGTTTTTAACTTAAAAACATTCAAAGCTTGTTCATGCATCGCAGTGAAAGTGCACATTTGTGGATCAGACGGTTATTTGAAGAAGTCTCGCTGCTTTTTTTTTTTTTTTTTCCAAGTATAAATATAAACCTCTGTGTGATTTTTAGTGAATTGTAAGTCTGATCATAATTTTGACAGCATCAGTCTAAAGATTGCTCTGTTTGACTCGTCAGGAGTTGATGTCTAGATCAGAATGATGTGTGCTTTGTAAATGATGAGTATTTTACTTCTTTCTGAAAGAAACTGATGGTCTGATCTCTGGCCGCTTTATATTTCACTATTTAATATTAATCATTTTCTCAGAATCTCAGTCTAATCTTCTTTAAGCCTAAAAAGCATGATGAACATGATCAAAACTTTGCAAGTAAAAGAGTTTTAGTATAATTGTACAAACGTCCACCTTCAGCTCGTGCTTCACGTGTCTTTTTTGATCTGAAACCTGGTTTTTATAAAGTAAACGTAAGGATAACTTTGATATTGTTTGTAATATTTGAAGATGAACACTCATGGGTATCAAATATGATCATCAGGCTTCTGAGGAAGGTTTATTTGTTCATCTCTCAATCATCATTGTATTGCATTGCATTATACGTTTTATATAGTGCTTTGATCATAAACTAAGCATTTAAAAATGAGATATTGACAGATATTGATATTTATGTGCATAAGTATCTGCTATACTGTTATAAAGATCTCAGAATATCATCTTGCTTTTTGGCCAAGGTTCAAGGTATTTTATAGTCATTCTGTACATGTTGACACATGAGAATGAAATATATACTCAGGTCCAGCAGCGTAATAATAATAAAAGACTTAATACACTAAATTTAAAAATAACTTCCTAAACAAGTTATTTAGGTACTAAATCTTACGATGTGAGCCATAAAAGCCTGACGTATCAGATATGATACTCAACAACAATATAAAAACATATGCTAACCTGTTCCATTTAAAGAAAATTATAGATTTTTTAGTTACACTTTATTTTAAGGTGTCATTGTTACAGTGTAATTATATATTTAAGTTCTGAGTAATATTAATGAACTACATGTACTATAGGGTTAGGGCAGGATTAGGATTTGGTTGAGGGTTAGTTGCATGTAATTATGCATAATTTACTGTTATTACTATGGTAAGTACATGTAACCTATGTAACATGGACACTGTAAAATAAAGTGCTACCGATTTTTTTATTTCACATGTCAGACAGGGTTAAGCATATCACAGAGATTTACCATTTAGTATTTCTCATAATTTTCTAGTTAATATTGGCTTTATATATGATTTTTAGATATTAGATCTAGAGTTTTCCACGTTCTGAAAGTCGAGTCAAACGTCACGATTGACGTTGAGCTCAAGTGTCATCAAACCCCAAATGCACAAGTGGAGGGCTAAAAGAATCCGGTGTCTTTCGGGAGGCTGATAAATGTCAGAGAGGAAGTGATGTAGACGATCTGTCAGCCGTGCTGTGTCACATATTGGCATGTAAATTCCCCTTTCTCCTCTTTGGGCTCTTGATGGATGACACGTTCTGCACTTTACCTAATAATAAGAGCAGATGCACTGACGGCAGATGGTAGTTCACTGATCAGGGTTGATCTACGACATCTGCCGTCAGTGAAAAGCATTGCCAGGTGTTTATCTGACCTGAGAAAGTCAGTCACCGTGGGCTGAGGAGAATACATATATATTCCAGCCAGCGTTTCTGGTCCATTCACCAACTGTGTGATGTGTAATGCACACAAAACTGGAAAGATCGTGCGAACATGGCAAGCTACGTCTCAATTTCTAGGAGTGGAAGTGCACAGTTTTGTATCAGGCCATCAGGACATCAAATTTACTTGATATTATGAACGATAAGTGAAGGGTAACTCATTTCCAAAGTTTGCATGGTTTGGGGCATCAAAACAACGCAATATAAAATATAAATGCATACATATGTGTAAATATATGAAGAGTGCCATCTGAAATTTTCTTCTAGAATGATCATTTTTATGAAGCTCGTTTATTTAAGTTCAGTAATTTCACTTAAATGACAATTAATAGGTCATTTACATTGCCATTTAAGTGAAATTATTGAACTTAAATATACAAGCTTCATAAAAATGATCATTCTAGAAGAAAATTTCAGATGGCACTTAGAGGCTTTTTTATCAGAACTCTTCATATATATATATATATATATATATATATAACGGTTAGTTCTTATGTCAAATCCATAAGACTTTCGCTCATCTTTGGAACACAAATTAAGATATTTTCAATGAAATCTGGATTTATTTTATGAATGTTTTGTATCGTCAGAGTTTTGGATGTATAGACTTTCAATGGAGGGACAGAAATCTCTCAGATTTCATTAAATATCTTCATTTGTGTTCTGAAGATGAACAAAAGTCTTACGAGTTTGGAACGACACAAGGGTAATTAATGATTTATGTTTTAGGTGAACTAACCCTTTAATGTACACAAAGTTGTTGTTTTTTGTTAAATCTGCCTTTAAATACCACATAAAAGCAGAGATTGTTGTGATTGGTCGCTTTGCATGTCCATCAGCCGGTCTCTTTCTGTTGACATGGATTCATTGCTTTAAAGCCCTTCTAGATGAAAAGTGAATTTATGCACTACTGAATTAAATGGAGAAAGGTTTTGAGGACACTTTCCATTTTTTCTTGATAATTAGCATTCCTATCAGATACATTTTTAATGCGCTAAAAAAAAAAGAAAAAAATCTTGGCCACAGCTGTGTTTGCTGATTCTCTCGTGTGTCTTCTTGCAGACGACGGCAAGCTGTCCTTCGAGGAGTTCAAAGCCTATTTTGCAGACGGGATTCTCACCACCGACGAGCTGCGCGAGCTGTTCTACTCCATCGATGGACGGCAAACAAAGTATACACTTCAACCATCACTCACACACACAGCCAACTCACTTCAGTGCGCACAGTACAAGTGCAAAAACTCTCATTTCAAAGCTTTATTGAAAGGATTTCGGCTTATTATATATTGCAACATATTTACAAAACTACTTTTCTAGTGCAATTAATGCAATTAATATTTAATTAGAAGGCTGGCTGAATATTTTTTTTAAATAGACCTTCGTCTGAGTTTTTAATGAATCATGGCTGCAGTAAATCATGAAATGATGATTAAATGATAGAGAAGAGCGTTATGATCATATCTGTGTTCGAGAACACTTTCTGCTGTTTAAGATCGATTTGGGTGCTTTTGAAGTGAGAAGTAATATTACTTTACATGTAATATTAAATATTATATTGTCTAATTATGTTACATTATAATGTTTTATTGCATTAAATCAACAGTTTGCAATATACAGTGGAGAATACATCTGTATCTATTCAGATGGTGTCGCTCGAGTTCTGCTTTTTAAAGAGATATTTCACCCAACAATTAAATTCTCTCATCGTTTACTCACCCTAATGCCATTCCTGATGTATTTGACTGTCTTTCTTCAGATAAACACAAATGAAGATTTTTAGGGATATAATTCATCTCTGTGAGTCCATATACAGTAATGCCATTGATTCAGGTGTTTCTGTGATGCTGTACAGCCACATTAAAGTCACATGATTGTTGCTTCCTCCACACCCGACCTGCACTAATTATTAGTGCCTTTTTGCATCGTTATCTGATTTGCATGATTCCATTAGTGAATCAAAACAACGCAAACAGAGCGTGCATCAGTAGGCACAGTTCATGCGTAGTGAACTCCCACCACTGGTTATCTGTGAGTTTAGGTGACCTGTATCCTTAGCAACCTTACATTTTCGTTCCCTAATTAGTTGCCTTTCAGAGAGGCGTGATTATGTTGCGCCGCATGCCATAGCTTTTTTTGAAGCATCTGGAACGAAAACGAACAAGCAATCGAACGTTGACGCGCAGGAGGATCAAAGTATTTCCTGAGGTGGCGTGTATGAATCAAAGCATGGAGAATTGTGTGCCAGGAAGCCAAGGAATCGACAGAACAAAGGAGCAAATTTGATTTCACACAGAACTGCATTGCAGAGCTGCCACACACACACACGCACACACACACACACACACACACACACACACACACACACACACACAGGGCCACAAAGTTCAAAGCTCAGCTTTTCCTCTGAAAATGGAGCATATTTCTGCAATCAGTCGGAATGGTCGCTGGGTAATTACTGTATTCAGAAGCCCGTAGTAAATGAGTCTAGTCAAGTTAGAGTCTAAAATAGGTCTGCTTCATGCAAAGCGTGCGTCTCAGTTCGTTTTAAACAGCTCCCGTCCTCATTACGCCGTTAAACCAGTCGGTTGATTCACAGACCCCTGGGAAATATTCGATGCGAAAATGACCTTGTTTTTTTCCTTTATTGCATGGATAAATGTACCTGCTGGAATTTGTGTTAGTGGCTGTGAGTCGGCCACACATGCAAACTTTCAGAAACTTTAAAGATTATGTGATTTTTTTTATGTGACACTTTTTACATTATTATTACAAGTCTTGTTATGAATGATTCAGCTGACTTCTCATTAACCAACCCCTTCTGTCATATAGAGACACTTTATCCCCATCCAGTCAATTTCCAGATTGATAAAATCCATCCAAATGCATCAGTTTGCATTAGTAAAGTGACCCTATTCCATAGGCCTTTATTAAATATGATCAAATGTTTTATGCTGGTTCAGTTTACAGAATATTTTTACGATAGACACTGTGCCAGATTATTATGCGATGCCCACCCGATCATCGCATGCCGTCTTCAACGTGTTTTGCACTGGCTGTCTTTCATTGCATAATTCCACCTATATCATCATCTCTCTTTCGTTTCGGCATGTAATAATATAATATAATATAATATAATATAATACAATACAATACAATACAATACAATACAATACAATACAATACAATATAATATAATACAATTAGGGCTGTCAAACGATTAATCGCGATTAATCGCATCCAAAATAAAAGTTTGTTTTTACATAATATATGTGTGTGTACGGTGTATAATTATTTTCTATATATAAATACACACACATGCATGTATATATTTAAGAAATATTTGCATGTATATACTGTGTATATATATTTATATTATATATAATTTAGATTATATATAAATATTTTATATATAAATAACACATTTTTCTTAAATATATATATGCATGTGTGTGTATTTATATATAGAAAATAATTATACACCGTACACACACATATATTATGTAAAAACAAACTTTTATTTTGGATGCGATTAATCGCGATTAATCGTTTGGCATCCCTAAATACAATACAATACAATACAATACAATATAAAATAATATAATATAATATAATATAATATAATATAATATAATATAATATAATATAATATAATATAATATAATATAATATAATATAATATAATATAATATAATATAAAATAATATAATACAATATAATACAATATAAAATAATGTAATATAAAATAATATAATATAATATCGTATAATATAATATAGTATAATATAAAATAATATAATATAATATAATATAATATAATATAAAATAATATAATATAATATAATATAATATAATATAATATAATATAATATAATATAATATAATATAATATAATATAATATAATTTAAATGTATTAAATTTAGAATTTGAAAAATACATGCATTTATTTGTACATTTAAATGGAAATTTATTTAGAAAGCTCAGGTTTTATTTATTTTGACATCCCAGATGTGTCAGAACCCGTCTTGGGGGACCAAAATAAATAAATCAACATGCTAGCCTTTCTGTCATGACATCACGTTGGTTGTCGTCCACTATACGAGATCAAATGATCGATTCTTATGGAAGGCCAACAGGGCCAAATGTTGGGCCTAATGGCTTTCCATAGATTCTTGCATCTTGACGCCCATTGTTGTTTACGAATCACCACAACACCGTATGCCAGACGGATCCGGCTGATATCATGAAGTCTGAGCATTAGTCTGTGGATGGTAGTGTGCTAATAGACACCAGTTTGGACACAATGCAATTCAATTACCCAATTCATTCAACTAGTCCCTTTTCTCCTTTTGCTTTTTCCGTCCCTCAGTCTCAGCGAAATATTAAAAGTCCATTAATGCTATCAGGGAGCACTCAAAGCAAATTCAGCCAATTATTTCGCCTCACACATAATTGTGTTTTGGCTGCGATGGTGATTTAATGTGACAACACAACACAACACGTACTGGGGTATTTGTAGATTTGTTTTCGTCTGCATAAGAGTATGAATGTGGAGTTCAGCATGAAATGCACAATCCGAGCGGTGTGGGATGGTGTGACTGTGCGAGGCTTTATTCTTTGGCATGTTTCCTCCATACCAGTAACTCATGGAGATTATCTGCATCTTCGGTTTTAGGGTCATCTCATTTTATAATGTGAATGCGGGACTTCTAGTATTCTTATGTGATAACTTCCAAATAAATGCATGTATTTTTCAAATTCTAAATGTAATATTATATTATATATTATAAAAGTATATAATATAATATAATATAATATAATATAATATAATATAATATAATATAATATAATATAATATAATATAATATAATACTTATTATATTATATTAATTATATTATAATATAAACCGCTTCATCCTCTGCAGTGTCACTGGGATGTTGGAACCTAATATTATATTATATTATATTATATTATATTATATTATATTATATTATATTATATTATATTATATTATATTATATTATATTATATTATATTATAAACCATCTCATCCTCTGCAGTGTCACTGGGATGTTGGAACCTAATATTATATTATATTATATTATATTATATTATATTATATTATATTATATTATATTATATTATATTATATTATATTATATTATATTATATTATATTATAAACCATCTCATCCTCTGCAGTGTCACTGGGATGTTGGAACCTAATATTATATTATATTATATTATATTATATTATATTATATTATATTATATTATATTATATTATATTATATTATATTATATTATATTATATTATATTATATTATATTATAAACCGCTTCATCCTCTGCAGTGTCACTGGGATGTTGGAACCTAATATTATATTATATTATATTATATTATATTATATTATATTATATTATATTATATTATATTATATTATATTATATTATATTATATTATATTATATTATATTATATTATATTATAAACCGCTTCATCCTCTGCAGTGTCACTGGGATGTTGGAACCTAATATTAAATTATATTATATTATATTATATTATATTATATTATATTATATTATATTATATTATATTATATTATATTATATTATATTATATTATATTATATTATATTACAAAGTTCAGGGAAAGCAAATTGAAGATGATTGTGCCATTGCTACTACTTTTAATAGTTTTTTTATTAACTCAGTTAAAGAATTAGGGGCAAATTTTTCGAGAAGGGAAATAAATATTAGTCCGATTGATGATGCAGGTAAAGGTTTTAATCTAACCAGGACAAATGAAATGCAAGTCAACAAAGTTACAGTATTAGCTCGTTGAAAAGTCTAAATGTAGAGATGCTCATCAATTGGGTACTATGTTTGTTAAAACTCACAAAGATATTTTAACCCCTGTCATCACTCATTTAATTAACTCATTTGAATGTAGTGTTTTTCCTACTGCGTGGAAACAAGCCATTGTTACTCCTATTTTTAAATCTGGAGATCGTTATGAAGCTAGTAATTATAGACCCATAAGCATACATACTGCCAGAATTCTCAAAGGTTGCAGAGAAGATTGTTTTTGAACAACTGGCATCCCATCTTAACACAGTTAAGTCTGGATTAAATTGTATGCAGTTTGGTTTCAGAGTAAATCATTCTACTTTACATTTAATAGAGCAAATACAATTTAAAGTTGAAAAAGGAGGATTTGTTGGGGGCATATTTTTAGATTTACGTAAAGCCTTTGATACAGTTAATCATGCAGTTCTCCTTTCTAAACTGTCTACATTTCAGTTTTCATCTGAAGCTTTAGCTTGGGTATCCTCATATTTACTTACTTACATATAAATACATATTTATTTTGTAGAGAACAATGTGTAAAAATTAAAGGGGTTAAGTCCTGCAATTTACATTATACTATGGGTGTACCCCAAGGATCAGTGTTAGGTCCCTTATTATTTAGTCTGTATATTAATGATCTCCCGCAACAGTGTGACGGAATACAAGTGCAAATGTTTGCTGATGATACGGATACGCTGAGAAGTTAAAAGCTGCTACAGAAAGGATTACACAGTGGCCGGATCAATCATGTCTTAGCTTGAACATTAGTAAAACAAAAGGAATTTTTTTTCTCAAAAACAAATGTTAAATCTCCTGATGTTGTGTTACAATTTCAGTTGAAGCAGAGGCAGAAGCATGATCTAAGTGCAGCAGTATTACTTCATAAACAGTCTCAAACTAAACAAAATAAACTCAGAACAAAACCAGAACAACCTACACATGCAACGTAAAATAACTGACGAGGAACAAGGCAGAACACTGGGTATAAATAGACAGAACTAAAGAGGCAAATGAACAAGAAACACCTGAACTGAACTAACTAATCAATAAGTAACTATAGAAACAAACAGGCAGGGGAGGAGGAAGACTAAACTGAACTAACAAACAGAACACAGACAATGGGCCCTATCTTGCACCCAGTGCAATTGACTTTGTACACTTACGCATGTATCATTTCTATTTTGCACCCGACGCACAGCGGACTTTTCCCTCCACAGACGCACGTCTGTAAATTAGGGAATGAACTTGTGCTCCCGGGGGCGGTTCAGCGAAAAGAGGAGGCGTGTTCCGGCGCAAACGTTCCCTGGTGCTATTTTGCAGTTTCAGAAAACAATTCCGCCACTGACCAGGAGAAACCTCGTCTAAAGTCAGTGGCGCATTCAGATGCTATTTTAAGGGCGCATGCTTGGCCATAATGTAGCGTGTGCACAACGCGCATATACTTTGCTTCTCTCATCTACACACAGACGCAGTAGTTGACATTTTTGCAAATCATACATAATTACAAGGAAAAGTATTAACACACGAGGGAAATCATTGTTGTGTCCATGAAGATGTGAAAAAATAGGCATAAATCTAGCTTACACATTTACCCAAATGATTATACGCCTGTTTAACCGAAGCTAATTTGGGTGTTTCTCCATCCCCAATGTCACTTCTCTGTGTTTTACGGCCCTGACGAGAACGCCGGTCTCCTCGGCTGTGAACCGCTCCTGGCAAATCCGCCGTTATAATAGCAATCCGCCATGGAACAAACGTCTGCTCTTAAAGGGAATGTGAGATGCTCTGATTGGTTTATTTCACGTTACGCCCAAACCACACCTATGAGTAATGAAGCGACTTCAGACCAACCCATTTTAGATTTGCGAGATCCGCCCACAAAGTTACTTGCATTTCGCGTTTGATACTTGCATTTCAGATCGTTAAAATAGGGCCCAAAGACAGAAATCAAAACAGACTGACAATGTAACATGTTGATATGTTTATTAATGGTGAAAAGATAGAAATAGTTTCACTATTTTTGCCTTTAATAGAAATGTTGCCTTTGGCTTGCTCAGTTGGGGATATTTTGGGAATATTAATTTATTTTTATCAATCAATAAATTCCACTAGAAACAAACCTTGTTGTATTATTTTAATTTAATACTGTGAAGCTGCTTTGATACAATTTGTATTGTGAAAAGCGCTATACAAATATACTTGACTTGACTTGAAATAGTTAATAAGTTAAATTATCTTGACATAATATTGGACTCAAATCTCAGTTTTAAAAAACATGTAAAGAAAACCTAATCATTTTCATTATTGTAGGATCATAGAGAAACATAAGTTTGTGAACTTTGACTTTTTTCAAGTTTGTGTATGGTTTATAAAATCTTAATGGCTCCTTCTGTATTATGTGACTTTGTTCATTTTGGCTCTGAAAACTCTGAGATCTACCAGATTATCATCCATGAGTAATTGTCTGGTTCCCTTTCGTCGTTCTGCATTTGGACTATCGTCTTTCGCAGTGAAAGCTATAATCAGTGGAACGCCCTACCAGAGGATATTAAAGGGTGCAAAGCTTTTGGGCTTTTTAAATTGAAGTTAAAATCTTTTTTTAAATCGAACCAACTCTGTAAACAATGAGAGTTTTGCAGTTTAATTGAGTTTTTTGTTTTGTTTTGTGGCCCTGATATAGTATGTGTGTGTATGTATGTTTTATATTGTATGTTAGTTGACCTGCCTGGGGACTACGGATGAAAATTAAGCCTTTGGCTAAATCCGGTACAGTGCATGAAATGGAAACATTTATGTTAAAAATTGTACTTGGTCCCTTTATAAATAAAAATTAAAAAGATAATAATAATAAATCGCTCTATCCTCTGCAAGGTCACTGGGATACTGGAACTTAATATTATATTTTATTGCATTACTATACATTACATTATATTATATTGCTGAATTTTTGATAGCAACAAATCAACAGTTTGCAATACACATTAGAGTTAGAAAAGTAATGTGTTTTTATTTTATTTTAAAATAAAAATGAGAAAATGGACACTATACAATAAACTTTACACAATATGCACATAATATAAATATTATACTGACAGTTTTGATTGTGAAAAAAATATTGTGGATGTTATTTGCTTTATTTATTTATATACATATGTTTGTGGGTCAATGGTATAGAGAGACCCGCTGTTTGCACATGATATTTTAAATTGGTTTAAATCAGATCTGAGTTTGTAAAAGTCATAAGGAAATTAAGTATAGGATATTTTTTGTTCTATTGGTTTTACCCGATTAGCGAGATCATTATCTCTGCGAGTTACCATCTGCTGAGAAATATCAGCTCAGCCCTGCGATGTTAGCAGAACACAGCATAATTGGGCTGTTTACACTGTAAAAAACTGTGGACGGCCCACACATCTTCCTCTAATGACACCGCTCTCAAATCCTTGACCCTTCTCCAATTCAATTAAGGCTTTTCATCTTATGACTCATTTTATTCTCTCTCTCCTCTTCCTTTTCCAGTAACCTCGATACAGACAAGCTATCAGGTAGGTGTGGACAATTCCTTTAAATTATCATACTGGATAGAAAATAAAGATGAAGAAGTGTTTCTTCAAGTGGCAGTAATTAAAAAAGAAATGTACCTGTTGGAAACAGCTTCACACATTTCACATTCTCTGTAAGAATGAATCTTAAGTGTTTGTTATTACTTTTGCAAGGTCATAATCTGTTAATATCTCCTCTGATTCAATATAGTTATATAACTATATTGAGAATCCGAATGTTTTGATTATTATCCATCTTGAATAGTGTGCAAGATTAATGCGTCGTGATTTGTGTACTAAAGCTGGTGTATTATTTCAAAGGTGTTCTACATTTTCTGGTGGATTTTTGAAGTATGCATCCATGCATGTTGTGAGAATACATTTTTAGTTAATTAGTTAAGCTAGTTTCTGATGCAAAATATTACGCAACCAAGCGGTCTGTAATATCAATGCATAAGATTATGACATGGCAAAAAAAATTACTTCATTGCATTGTCTCCACAGAGATATTATTTTTGTATATTAAAAAGAGTTGTTTTTTTGCTGCCGGATTTACAGTGTTTATTATAGAATTTTCTGAGATCCCCGTGGAGAAACTGATTAGGAAAAAGCACCAAGGCTGCTATAAAACTGTGTGCTGACTGTAGACTTAGTACACAAAATATAAATCTATGAATTGAAACGCAGCCTGAGTGTTCTGAGAGTAAAGATGGTCATATTAGACGACAAATAATAATCTGAAAACCTTTTCGTCCGCAGAACAGCGCAGCAACATAATTCACTGACTCATATACTCGGGTATAGATATTGACAACAGAGCCACAGTCGCCTCTGTGTGTGTGTGTGTGTGTGTGTGTGTGTGTGTGTGTGTGTGTGTGTGTGTGTGTGTGTGTGTGTGTGTGTGTGTGTGTGTGTGTGTGTGTGTGTGTTGGAGGACGATCTGGTGATAAAAACAGATTGTAAAGCTTGATTGTTTCCCTGAACTTCTCCATTTCGTATGTGGTAAATGACTTTGTAGCATATCACAAATTTTGTATTTTGGCCTATAATTCTCTCTCTCTCTCTCTCTCTCTCTCTCTCTCTCTCTCTCTCTCACTGTTTTCAGTTCAAACTGACCATTTGCGCAGAAGGTTAATATTATCTCAGTAAACATGCATAAATGCACGTCTAAAAAAATCCACCGGAGAACGAATATGACTCATATTTTGTTTCTGACCTATTATTCATCCTCTTTCTCTTTCCAGATTACTTTTCTCAGCATCTTGGAGAATATCTGGATGTTCTGTCAGCGTTAGAGAAACTCAATGTCGCCGTCCTGAAGGCGATGGACAAGACGAAGGAGGTAAACTACCTAACTAAAACAGAAAACCTTCTCAGAACTTCGCTTTGAATATTCAGAAAACATTCATTGTATAATAATTAATTAACAATAATGAATTAACTTAATGGGAACATTAGCAAAACGTTCATAGAACATATTTTTGTTAGCTGGGATTCGGATGAGGTCACATCATATCCAGGGTTATTATTGGTAACTAAAACTATTAAAAAATATTTTGTTAACTAAAATAAAGCTGCACTACAATAAAATTCAATCTAAATATTAGATGAAAAACGTAAACTAAATGAAAATTAAAAGTATTGCATTTTGCAACTAACTGAAATACATTGAAGCACTAAAATGGCTAACTGGAAATATATAAAAGCTAAAATTGATATAAATATATGAACATAACAAATTAAAATGACAAAAGCATATAACAAAAATACTAAACATTTAATATAAATTAAATTCAAAATTCAAGATATTAATAAAAACTACAATAGCAAAAAAATAATTCTAAAATAACAATAACAGCACATCTGCATCATATTGACAATTGCTTTAATATTTTGTTTATGCAAAGACAGTCAGACATTTTTAGGAATGAATTTTTCAGGAGGGCAACTATAAATGCAAACACTCAGAAATGATCCACTCTACTATTTCTGTCCGCCAGCGCTGATCTGCTCTGTGTCAAGGGCAGTAATTGTATCTGATCTCTGTCAGTGCAGGAGAAAGTGGGCCTTAATTTTGTTTTCAGACCGGTCGTTACTTGTCAAGATGTGTCCTGGATGCTCAGTAAACTCAGCGGAGGGTCATCAGCCGCTTACTCAGGATATTTCTGCATTGATGACGGAATCACTGCAGGATATTAAACACTGAAGGTCTTAAATGACGACTGATGCAGCAGGTGAAGAAAACGCTGTGTGTGAGGTAATACAGTGAGTAGGGCTGCACGATATTGGGAAAAAAATTACATTGTGATATTTTTTTCCCAACGATATATATCGCGATATTGCGAGCCATCAGTCCAGGCTAAAGTCAATTATTACCATTCCATGATATTAATAATTTCACTAATAAGCAAGCTTCATTACAAGTGACAAAAAGGTCACTTAATATTTTATTCCAAAATTAGAACATATTTCTGTAAGAATTCGGTGAACGTTCTACGCAATCCAACGTGGCGGCGCTCTTAACAGATGTTTGTTCATTAGGCTATAATTCCTCAAAATAAGTAAAAAAATTCTTATTCTCTCTCTCTCTCTCTCTCTCTCTCTCTCTCTCTCTCGGTGCTGATGCAGTGACGCGTTCATGTAAACGGCACCTAAAATCTGTCACTAAGAACCAGCAAAAGCAATGATTATGAATATGTCAAATATTTCAATGAAACATTTTAATTGTTTATTAATGAACAAGTGTTTTCTGTGTCGGCTGCAAAGATGAAGTTGACGATAGGCTACTCGCGATCTTCGCAGAAGTGAACACGCCGGAGAGAAATGCACATTTCGGATTACATAGTTTTATTTTGTTTTGAATGGTTATGTTTAAAAGTAGAGATTTCTGTATATAATAGATATATTTCTATATATTTTTTTTTTAGGTGTGTGAGGCGAGTAGGCTACCTTATACGCTGAGTTTCGGTTCATGGATGATAGCTTAAGCTCCAGTCAGGCGCTGGCGCCTCCGTATAGCATATCTCTGCTATATTTACTTTTTATTTATTAAATCCAGGAAATTGGATAATGAAACACTGATTAAAATTAAGATACAATTAATACAAAACGAAATTCGTTTTAAAGAAAGGCTTTGTGCTTTCTGTTTGAGGTCTCTGTGAAAGTTTTAAAGCAGTCTTTTAGTGCCGCTTTGAGCGATCGCGTCCGTAATGGAGAACTGCCACGCAACATTGTTTTTTCCTCATAAATGCGAACACGAAAAATAACAAACAAAAGACTTTTTAAAAAAGACAACCATCCACAACTTTATAACACTCCAGGCAAAGTACCTCTTTTTGGTCAACATCCTCCTTTTTGTAGCCGAAATAGTCCCAAATAGCCGACTATATAGCCAAGATATTTTGACTTTCTTTTTGGTAGAAATCATCATTTCGTCACCCCAGCAACAAGCCATACAACAAACTCGTGTTTACTGTGTGCTACCCTGGTGCTACCGTTCTCTTAATACACCATGGGTGCTACTACCCTTCACATCGCATGTTCCGGCGATGTGACTATCGCTCATGCACACATCGCGATGTCGATGTTAAAACAGAATATCGTTCAGCCCTAACAGTGAGCTTCTTCTTCTGCAGGAGTACCAGGGTTCATCGGTTCTGGGTCAGTTTGTGACCCGCTTCATGTTGAGGGAGACGTCCAGCCAGCTGCTGTCGCTCCAGATGTCTCTCCAGTGTGCGATGGAGGCCGTGGAGGCGCAAAGTAGCACCGCTCCGTGAGTTACACACTCACACACACTGTAAACGCAACACTTTTTTTTCTGTCTTGCACTCCTAAAATTAAAGGAGTTCCTGTGGCGCCTTGGAGATCACTTTTACAGTTCAGATGAGAGGAAAACCTCTTCAAGAGAGCCTTTTAAAGTCCTGATGTTGTTGTTTCTCTACTAGAACAGGTTTTCCTGCTTGAATGTTGATTATTCTCCTCATATTCTCCATTGTTGCGGCTCCTCTCTTCCCAGTCTGTCAGTAACGCTCTGTTTACTTCCTGTCTCTATGAAGCCCCTCCTCCTGAAAAGCACACTGTGCTCTGATTGGTCGGCTGGAGCAGTGTGTTGTGATTGGTCGAGCGCTTCGAGTGTGTTTGGGAAATGCCCCGCCCTTACCACAACCGCCAGTTTAACACACTACTAACTAACTCAACCAGGCCCCGCCCCTTTATTCTGCGTATGAATTATTATAATGAGGAATATTGTGACGCGTTCGTTCCCGGAAGAATCTCAAGACTACAATGGAGGCGTTTCAGGAGTTCAGGAACACTGATATAGAGAATAATTATCTATCTATCCATCCATCAATCCCTTAATCTAATCTAATTACTGAATCCAATCTAAAGGTTATATGATTTTTAATAAATGTCAGTTCAATATAATTCTACTTTCTTACATGCAAATCCCACCTCAATTAAATGTAGTGCTTGATTTGCTTATAAGAACCTATTTTTATATTCCTATGATGTTTTAGAAGAACCTTGCAAGTGTTTAGACATCATAAGAACGGTGGCATTACAGGAACCTTAAAAGAGTTCTTCTGAAACCTCTAGAAACCCATAAATAGTTTGATATGAAGATGGATCTGTGAGCCTGAGGTGAGGCACAGAAGATGCTTTGTATTATTAGGATGTAGCCTCTGCTCGTCTCAGCATTTCATATATGAGACGAGAGAAAGAGGGAGAAACCGATAAACAGAGTGCAGCAGAAGTAATAGTAATGTATTCTTCATGATGAAGCACATTTGTCTTGTTTATCCGTGGGGTGTTTTCTTCCTCACAAAGCATCTGTCACTGAATCACGCCGGTATTCTCAGAAGAGCTCGTAATGCGACGGAAACAACAGGAAAATGTTTGCATATGTTTTTGTCTGCTATAATCGCTCAGTGAGTCAAAGAACATCTCTGCTGTTATTTCTCTCTGACTGTAATTCCCATTTGTCGAACAGAAAAGCCCCATTAGGACCATTTCATAACACTGTACAGTTCAGCGGATGCTCATGAACACAGTGAGAGCGCATGAGATTAGTCCTGGTTTAGTCCTGGATGTTATAGCTTCAGGTTTGCACAATTGCAACCAATAATGGTGACTGATTCATTGTGTCATTTTTACAAACACATTTATGTTGTAAAATGTTATGTATTGCGAGTATGGTATTGCTTGTATACTGCTGTTCAATAAACAAGAAGTTAATATAAAGTGACTTACATTTTAGATATAATAATACAAGTTATATCTGTTTTTGCTCCACTAATGACAGTAGTTCCAAACGAAACCATTTTTTACCGTTTTTCGATCCTGAATGAATCAGCGTTTTTGAATGATTCGTCTGAGTGAACAATTCAGTGACTCGCTCATAAAGACTTGTTTAATTTTTGAATGATTCAGTCATCGTTGAAATAATTGGTTGAGTGAATGATTCAATGACTCACTCATCAAGACTTGTTTCATTTCTGAATGATTCAATCGTTCTTGAAATAATTGGTTGAGTGAATGATTCAATGACTCACTCATCAAGACTTGTTTCATTTCTGAATGATTCAGTCATTGTGCAAATAATTGGTTGAATGAATGATTCAATGACTCACTCATCAAGACTTGTTTCATTTCTGAATGATTCAGTCATAGTTGAAAAAATTGGTTGAGTGAATGATTCAGTGATTCACTCATCAAGACTTGTTTAGTTTCTGAATGATTCAGTCATTCTGCAAATAATTGGTTGAATGAATGATTCAATGACTCACTCATCAAGACTTGTTTAGTTTTGAATGATTCAGTCATTGTTGAAATAATTGGTTGAATGAATAATTCAGTGACTCACTCATTAAGACTTGTTTAATTTCTGAATGATTCAGTCATTGTTGAAAAAATTGGTTGAGTGAATGATTCAGTGACTCACTCATCAAGACTTGTTTAGTTTCTGAATGATTCAGTCATTGTTCAAATAATTGGTTGAATGAATGATTCAGTGACTCACTCATCAAGACTTGTTTAGTTTCTGAATGATTCAGTCATTCTGCAAATAACTGGTTGAATGAATGATTTAGTGACTCACTCATAAAGACTTATTCACTCAAAGACAATTTGTTACTGAATGTCTCGAGCGAATCGGTTGAATGAATCAGACTATTGATTGAACATTCAGTAATGCAGTCACTTGTGTAACTACAGCCAGCACTATATCAGGCCTTTCGTCCAGTCCGATGTAAAGATAGTCTAAAGTTCTGTAATATTCGTAAGTTATATAATTTGTTTTGTTGAAATGTTTTTTTCTTGCTGCACAAGAGTTCTCAAAGCTTCAGTTTCATACTGAGAATCAATACACATGCAGATGATCTCCAGCTAATCAGAAATCTCTAGCGTTTTCCACACGTTTTTGAGTCTGTGGTCTGTTACATCAGATATATGTGCATCTGATGATAATAGCAGAAGTGGGTCAACAACAGCCTTGAGAGAGACTTCTGACTCATGTGAACATACGTGGGTGACGTCAGCAGGGTTACAACATTGACGAGGTTATTCACATTCAATGTTATTCGCTTATGCTCATCAACTATTGGCAGTGAACGCGGACACACAGATGCTGTGTTCTTGCAGCTGCGCTTTGTCAAATCTGCCATCCGCTCACTATCTTCTGCTGGATATTCACTGAAAACAACACCATCTGAATGCATCTAGTTTTAAAGTCCCTCTGTGGTGAAAACCAAGCTTTTAATGCCGTCTATGTGGTGTTTTTAATATGCTTTAAGACAAACCGTGTGTAAATTCATAAGTCGACACCATTGCTGAGTGTTTCCTCCTTAAAACTGCAGTGAACCAAAGACAGTCTCAAAAACACGCTTTGAAATCGCTGGTGTTTCTGACGTCACAAACTACCTTGTAACCAATCAGATCAACGTGTGATCTTCAACCAGTGGATCTCTGAGCTGAGTGAGTGAGTGGAGGCGGGGCTCATTCGCATATTCATAGAACCGTGAATACTAGACAAGGCAAGGGTGTCGAGTTACAGTCAAGATATTTTAAGACATGAAGAATTTTTCTTAAAGGGGGGGGGTGAAATGCTCATTTTCACTCAATCTCCTGTTAATCTTGAGTACCTATAGAGTAGTATTGCATCTTTCATATCTCCAAAAAGTCTTTAGTTTTATTATATTTATAAAAGAAAGATAGGCTGTACCGAGTCTTTCCGGAAAAAAACGAGCGGCTGGAGGCGGGCCGTGTGGGCGGAGCTAAAGCTGTGCTAACGCGCCGAGCTAACTTAGTAACAACACACAGAGACACACAACACACAACACACCGGTTCCAACCACGACAGCGAACCTTTATCATTGTGACTGCTCGATCCTTAAGCATTAGACGATCTGCAAATCCGTCGATCTGGGCTTTGTTTATAAAACAATCATCGTCGAAATGCAGGGAACAAACAGTCTTACGCAACTCCGTTGATGATGCTCTGAAAAACAAACTCCATCCACTGGTCCCTTAACGCCGGGTTATTTGGGAATCTGTGCAGGGTTGTCTTGCCCTGGCAACCAAAAACACACTTTTTTGGTGACACTGACTTCCAAAACCCGAGCAGAGCGCTTTGATGAGGTACTGCTTTCACTCTCTTGCTCTGGTCTACGAGTGCGCGCGCGCCCGCGATCATGCCGGAGAAGTGCCCTTAGGACCCATATAAGGAAATTCCGCAACATCTGACGTCACACATGCCCATACTAGAAAAATTTTTTCCGAAACTTGTGACAAACCGGAAGGACAATTTTTGGCACAGAAATACTCCTTCAAACGTACAATTTAATTTTTGAAACTTTGTCCATGTTTAGCATGGGAATCCAACTCTTTAACAGTGTAAAAAACTCAGTATGCATGAAACAGCAATTCACCCCCCCTTTAAAGGAAAAAACTTTTAAATGTGTAATTTTGGTGATCATAGATGATTTGACTACAGGGGGACTTTAAGCACGATATTATTACTGTTACAACATCATCATTTTACATAAGCACAAACTATATTTATGTTCCTATGATGCAGAACATTAACAGAGGATCTGGGCTCTTTTTCTCTGTAGGGTTGAAGTTAAAGTCCCGGAGCATCTTATCATACAGAAGAACAACAGAAGATGTGGCCGTCGAGTGCAGAAGAACATGTGTTTGTCGCCTACTGATCCGTACTCGGGCATTCTCACTACCGGTAACACACACACACACACACACACACACACACACACACACACACACACACACACACACACACACACAGCTTTTAAAAGACAATAGTGTTATTATTCAGCTCAATTTAGTTCAATATTATTTAGTTCATTAACAGTGTGAACAGTGCAAAGGTTATTAATTATGAAGCGACTTACATTTTAGACATAATATTATAAGTTATGTCTATTTTTGCTCCACTAATGACTAAAGTTCCAAACGAAACCACACCTGAATCATACTGTTTTTTTCCATTCGACTCACTCATAAAGACTTGATTCATTTCTGAATGATTCAGTTGTTGTTGAAAGAGTTGGTTGAATGAATGATTCAATGACTCACTCATGAAGGCTTGTTCATTTGTTACTGAATGTTTCAGTGTTAAGCGAATTGGTAGAATGAATTAGACTATTAATTCAACATTCAGTAATGCAGTCACTTATCGCCACCTACTGGTGTAACTGTGTAACTGCAGCCAGCACTATATCAGGCCTTTCGTCCAGCCCGATGAAAGTAAAGCTAGTTTAAAGTAATGTACAATTCGTAAGTTATATCATTTGTTTTGTAGAAATGTTTTTATGTTTAAATAATGAGAGTCCTACATTTTGTAATTGTGTTCAATATTATTTCAATGTAGTTCAGAAACAGTGTAAATGTTGCAGCAAATTAAAATACAAAGCAGCTCTACAGAAGACAATAGTATCATTATTCAGCTCAATTCAGTTCAGTGTTGATTCAGTTCAGTTCAATTAGTGTTGATGTTGCAAAGTTCATTCATTATTAAATTAATTCGATTCAGATAAAGCAGCAATGGTGTTATTATCCAACAGAATTTATTTTAAGTTTTGTTCTCACCCAATAGTGTCAGTGCAGGCAAACTGATATTACTGAATATAAAGTGTCTTTTAAATGTCTTATAAGCAAAAGCATTTTTAATAGTTTTAACAGTAATGCTGCTGATGAGTGGAGTTGTGTACTGAGTGTTGGTGTGTGTTGCGTCTCAGGCGTTACCGTAGATACAGATGAAAACTGGTGCTCTCAGATCAACAGACTGCAGCAGCTCATCGACAAACTGGAGTGTCAGGTGAATAAGTCCAAATATCCATTCACACATTAATCTTTATGTTTTGAGCTTGTACACTCACCTAAAGGATTATTAGGAACACCTGTTCAATTTCTCATTAATGCAATTATCTAATCAACCAATCACATGGCAGTTGCTTAATGCATTTAGGGGTGTGGTCCTGGTCAAGACAATCTCCTGAACTCCAAACTGAATGTCAGAATGGGAAAGAAAGGTGATTTAAGCAATTTTGAGCGTGGCATGGTTGTTGGTGCCAGACGGGCCGGTCTGAGTATTTCACAATCTGCTCAGTTACTGGGATTTTCACGCACAACCATTTCTAGGGTTTACAAAGAATGGTGTGAAAAGGGAAAAACATCCAGTATGCGGCAGTCCTGTGGGCGAAAATGCCTTGTTGATGCTAGAGGTCAGAGGAGAATGGGCCGACTGATTCAAGCTGATAGAAGAGCAACTTTGACTGAAATAACCACTCGTTACAACCGAGGTATGCAGCAAAGCATTTGTGAAGCCACAACACGCACAACCTTGAGGTGGATGGGCTACAACAGCAGAAGACCCCACCGGGTACCACTCATCTCCACTACAAATAGGAAAAAGAGGCTACAATTTGCACGAGCTCACCAAAATTGGACAGTTGAAGACTGGAAAAATGTTGCCTGGTCTGATGAGTCTCGATTTCTGTTGAGACATTCAGATGGTAGAGTCAGAATTTGGCGTAAACAGAATGAGAACATGGATCCATCATGCCTTGTTACCACTGTGCAGGCTGGTGGTGGTGGTGTAATGGTGTGGGGGATGTTTTCTTGGCACACTTTAGGCCCCTTAGTGCCAATTGGGCATCGTTTAAATGCCACGGCCTACCTGAGCATTGTTTCTGACCATGTCCATCCCTTTATGACCACCATGTACCCATCCTCTGATGGCTACTTCCAGCAGGATAATGCACCATGTCACAAAGCTCGAATCATTTCAAATTGGTTTCTTGAACATGACAATGAGTTCACTGTACTAAAATGGCCCCCACAGTCACCAGATCTCAACCCAATAGAGCATCTTTGGGATGTGGTGGAACGGGAGCTTCGTGCCCTGGATGTGCATCCCACAAATCTTCATCAACTGCAAGATGCTATCCTATCAATATGGGCCAACATTTCTAAAGAATGCTTTCAGCACCTTGTTGAATCAATGCCACGTAGAATTAAGGCAGTTCTGAAGGCGAAAGGGAGTCAAACACAGTATTAGTATGGTGTTCCTAATAATCCTTTAGGTGAGTGTATATTGAGATTGCATGTCTTACAAACCAAGTGTGTTTTGCTTTTCATTTCTAGAGTCCAAAGTTGGAGCCACTGAAAGAAGATACACTGGCCAGCACGTACAAATCAGTGAGTTCTCCGATCCACCACCTCAGAAGTCCAGTCCAGATTTTATGTCTGTTTAACCTCCATCATAATGCAAGAATTACCCACATTAAACGGCAGTCAGATCAGTAGAACACAATGATGAACTATACAATATGTTTAATGAAAATCAGTGAAGGATGAAGGCAATGAGTGAACTGAGAAAGTATATAATGAAGTAATGAAGTAGCGAAGTCCAATTAAAAAAATGTTTTGTTCTTTTGAGTCTTTTCAATGAATGAAAAGAAGCATCCTTT
>NC_137131.1:2072001-2079501 GCF_949319135.1 Squalius cephalus | reverse complement strand
AGTAAAGAAAAATGACAACTCCTAAACTAAGAGTGAGTCTTCGTTGCTATGGATGACGTCATTACTCATGCACGAGCTTGACTGAAGTGACCACCTTGATTGGCTGATGATTGTAACGCGGGAATGATTCCAAACTCCTCCCCTACGATGATGAGTGACAGGTGACAGGTCTGAGAATGCGTGCGCTACACAAGTAGTGCGAAGGACGGAAGATGATGAATAACTGAATAAATAGCCTAAATGAATAAAGAGTAAGGAAAAACAAATAGCCTAGTAGCCTAATGAAACATATGGATTGATGCAATATCATTGCAAAATTATTGAATTAATCTGTCACTATATGCCTCTGCCTACGTTTGCAAAGAGAAGAACATTTTAATTTGATTCACAATGAAACGTTACAATTAGTTTACATGCAATGATAGCCTAGTTTTGGTTGTTGTTGGTGGCGTTATTGCATCCCTAGTTATGCCTACAATGCAGAATTGTTCCTCGCGATTGGAAGCTCCTGTAGCGCCGCATACGCATTTCAAAACATCGCAGCGTGAAATGCCACAGAAAGCGGTTTGTGAAGGTCTCAGTGAGTTAGGAGTCCTCTCGACTTCTTTTAAGCTGTCCCAGGCTTAGGTGCTACTTTTAGGGCTAAAATGCTTCGTGAATTACTCTTAGTCAAAAAAATTAGGAATCCTAAAGTTACGAGTGACACGCCCATTATTTTTAGGAGTTGCTCCTAAATTCGCCAGTTAGGAGCTACTTTTAGCCTTAAAATTCTTTGTGAATACGGCCCCTGAGCATTAAGTCCATGTTCATTATATCCTCTGCTAATATGAGCTTGTTTGTCTGCAGTTATTTGCAGTCTGACGCCAGTAAGATGTTCCAGCGCTGCATCATAGACATGCTGGAGGACCCAGAGATCGTGTCCACGATGCTCATGCCAGGTGAGAGAGAGCGCCACATCATTTATCAGCCCTTTCTCAAAGCATCTGTCTCAGCCTGGAAGTAACAAGAAATTAAACGGTCTTTAATGAGGAGTTATGATGCTTCATCTCTTTAATATCTGCCTGTTTGTTTCTCACAGCGTCCTGGTGGATCATGACGAACAACTAACAGCAACCCCAAACACCACTGAACCCCCGTCTGAAAAGATTGACCCCATTGTGTCTTTGAATTAATGACTAGCTCTAAAAAAAAAAAAAAAAAATCAGATGAATCATCTGTACGTGTGACACACACACACACACACACACACACACCCTTTTTGTGTTGCATTTTATAGATAATGTCTGTCTGATAGTTAACGATCGGGGTTGTGCATCATTCAGAAGTGGATTCAGATGCTTTTCTCATTCAAGTTTAATTGTTTTCGTGTTAAATTTATTGCATTTTTTTGTCATTTCATTTTTTTTAATATTGGTGTTGAGGTTGCATTTTTATTTTTATTTCAGTTTAAGTTTTACTTTCTAAGTTAATAATTTTAGTGCTTCAACTTCAACTTATTTCAGTTTCTTGCCAAGTCAACATTTCAAATTTGTGTTCAAAGTCTTTTTAGCGTTATTTCAATTAACAAAAAAACATTTTTTAATAGTTTTAGTTAACGACAATAACCCTGATTTGAAAAATTCAAAGAAATTAATATAAATGCAAAAGTATTTTAAATAAAGTTATATTTAATAAGCAAAAAAAAAATGTATTGACCACAGTGGAAGAATATTTCCTAGAATTTACTTAACATATTATTATTTAATATTAGATTCTTATTTTGATTGTAGTATTTATCTTTAAGTTGAATGGTGGACAGTTTTTTGATGGCTTTTAATTGTTTTTGACAATTTATCTTAGTTTAGATAAATGTCTGCTCAGCTGAGAAGAAAATGCATCTATGTGTCAGGGAATGAATAAGCATAATTAGTCCAAAAAATAATAATTATGTAAATATTTATGTTTTAGAGCTTGTGTTGACTAATGGAGTTCCTCTGTGTGACTGTATTGAATTTCTTTGGAATTCCCAAATCAGCCTCACTTGACCAGTTTGATTCAGATTCAAAGGAACCGATTCTCGAATCTTCGGTTGTGAATGAATGCTCAACCCGCCGCTATCAGACATCGCTGTGATGCTCTAATCGCATGTATAGAAAATCAAAGCGTGTTTTTCTCCATTCCGTGATGAAGCCTTTCAATCCAGTAGCTTTGATGCAGATACAGCGACTCTCAGAGCTAAATAACAAGAAGAAACGCAAGAAGTCACGTGTTCTTGTAAATAAATAATTACGATAACTCTATCGCAAAATGATCTGCTGCTCGAGTCGAACACCTTTCAAAGTCACTTTTACTTCTCTGGATACTGAAACACGATGAAACTGCATGCAGATTAGGAGATGTTTTATAGTGTCAGTTGATTTTCGACGAACACTTATTTCTGAGGAGAAGTTTGAAGTATAGGAGTCAGACTGTGAATAGAATAGAGCTTTCCTGGAGATGTTATTGTAATTATTTCACCCGTTCTGGCCTCATTTACTCGCTCGAGTCCTTCTAAACCTGGATAAACACAAAACGACTCTGATTCGTTGGTGTTTGGGTGAGTGAATGATGATTTCTGGGTGATCTATCTTTAGTTGACTGCATATAGACACTGTAAGATCCTGGTTTGACTGTCTTATTGTTTGATGAACATGGAAACCTGCTAGTTGTTGTACTATTCATGCATCGTACCTGAAAAACATAAACCTGACCTTTTTGCTTTAGGGTTTTCACTGTATGTGGATTAGTCCATTAAATGAAAATAAAACTCGAATGATTATTCTGTGTGTGGCTTTTGTTCTTCAATCGTTTTAGCTTTTTAATATGTTTTGTCTATCTGTCACATAGTTTGTGGATGATCTGTGAATATAAAGCAGAAGCAAGACTTCTAGTCAGAAATATTACAGTACATTTTTTCAAATAATTAGTATGCTTTCGCTCTCTCATAATGACACTTCAGCGTTTTGTCAAGAGGCTTCTGAAATGATGACAGTAATTAGGACTTTTAAGTCATTATCAACTAGGGTAATTGGCCTGATTTAAAATAAAAAGTGAGAAAAGCAACAAACATGCACTTGAGTAAATACATCTGCATCTTAATATTACTAACTTTTTAAGAACTTATTAACTTATTAATATTAATGCCATTAACAGTGTTACATTAGATGATGTTTAACAGATCTGTAGTTAATATTGCCTATTCAAATAGTCACGTTATGAAACGCAAAGTAGGCAAAGGCTACACTATTGTAACTTTTTTGTTCAAAATGTAACAAAATTTAAATAATGAATCAATACATTATCAATCCTTCTTCCAAAACGTGTTTTTGTCTGACCAAGATTCACTATGGTAAGCCTATATTATAAGTGTTTATATTTTAGACCTGTCAGGATGATTTTGGCGGGAAATTGCGCATATACGTCACTCGTCCGTGCATATCTAGTCATATCCGTAAATAAAGTTGCTCCGCCTACTTTTCCGAGTGTCTGGTGTGGGAGTGGAACAAGGGGGTAATGTTTCAGAAAAAACTGAAGCTTCCCCGGAATAGCGCAAATACCTTACATCCTGTTTTCGGTTGAAGTCCAAAGTAGTCGATTGCCGAGTTCACGCGCATAGGTTTAGTTACCTATGATCACGCGCGTGAACTCGGCAATCGACTACTTTGGACTTCAACCGAAAACAGGATGTAAATACAGGTATTTGCACTGGCTTAAATAACATCATTTGTATCCATATCTTTCACATCTACTGCAGTCAGATTCACTCATGTTCACTCTGAAGGAATCACTCACATGGCTGGTGCACTTGTAATGACACATCAAGGATGTTAAGAGGCTAAAAGCAGGTTTAAAACTTGCCCCATTGAAGTCAACAGGGTGCAAATTTTAAAAAGAGGATAACACGGTGTAGGCAACACCGATTTCTGTCGTTGTTCTCTGTACTGACAGCACTCCAAATGTACAAAAAAATGAGCTCAATGTTAAAATTGACCGAAGTTCTCCTTTAAAGAAGCTTTTAAACTCAGTAGAACGGGGTTGTTTAATAATACAGTTTTTAAATAGAACAAATTTGATTTATAGAATATAGATAGGCTATTATTAGTATCATGATCCCTCTCTGGAATGTGAAGGACTTGGGCTGTAGATGGAGGAGCTGAACACGCAGCAACATTGAAAGCACGAGTTCTGGGAGTATGGATATAATGTCTCTGATCCATTACCTACAGTAATGCTCTTTTTAAGAATGAGACAGAGCCCGTAATAAAACAAGAATCAACATCGGCTTTTCAGAGATGGAGAACTGAGGGATTTGAAATGTTGTAAAAGCGACTCTTTTTATAAAGTGTTTTACTGTCATATGCAGCTCTAACAGAGTTCACTGTAAAGCATTATCTATTGTGAAGGCTCATATTCACACACACACACACACACACACTCGCACAGAGCTGAAAGCACAATCAACACAATGTTCTTCTGCTAAATGCATGCAGGGATTACTCTTAATTTTTCTGTAATTTATGTACAGTTACTTCTGATGTAATTGCATTAGATAGGTTACTGTATAGACAATTATATAGAACAATTCTTTGTGGATTTAACAATAAAATGTAACGTCTAATGTTAAAATGTATGTTTTTAATGTAACCTTCTCTCTTTAAATATTTTAAGAATAATTAAAATAGCAGTTTCATGTCTATCCTTATATTGTGGTCGAGGTTGATATGGGATTTAGGAAGTAATTACTAATAAGTAATGCAATATTTAGTACAGAGAGCGACAAGTGCAGTAATCTAATTACACTAGTAACTTACCCAGCTCTGCTTAAATCACTTAATGAGGTCGTGTTGCAACAATGCTATTGTTTGAAAAGTTTATTGTTGTGTTCGATCACTTACTAATTATTGTCCAATACTGCAGTGTTTAGTGAGCGTGATGTCAGTCTTCTGCACTTCTCTCTGTCTCCCTCTTCTGGCGGTGTTTGGCATTTACCGTTATACCAACTATAGTACATTATAGTACATTACTACATTGTAAATTTACATAAAATTAAATCCATAAAAAACTTTTTTGTTACTTGAAATAAATTAAACTAAAAATTATTTATTTATTTATTTATTATTTATTTTAACTTGAAGTACTAAAATAACTAAAGCTTTATGAAAAAAAAACTATAAAGGCCTAGACATAGAATAAATAAAATTATATTTCACCATAAAATCAAAAGTATAAAGAAAACAAATCCTGTTTTAAGACCTTCCATGTTTTTATAGGCCTACTAAAAAAAAAAAAAAAAGTATGACAATTGTTTAACATTGTATGACATTAATTTTTATGACAATTAAGCAAATTTGGGTTACACTTTATTTTAAGGTGTCATTGTTACAGTGTAATTATATATTTTAGTACTGAGTAATATTAAGCAACTACATGCACTTACTATAGGGTTAGGGTAGGATTAGGGTTTGGTTGAGGGTTAGTTGCATGTAATCTTGCATAATTGACTGTTATTACTACGGTAAGTAAATGTAACATATGTAACAAAGACACTGTAAAATAAAGTGTTACCCAAATTTGTTATTTTATTTTTTAAAAAGTGATGTTTTTGACATTGGCTTGTGTTTTAAAGATGTTGTCGTTGTGTGTGTGTGTGTGTGTGTGTGTGTGTGTGTGTGTGTGTGTGTGTGTGTGTGTGTGTGTGTGTGTGTGTGTGTGTGTGTGATTAGTGTTCCAGCATGTGTATTGGCTGTGACGGACATCTAAACCCACGAGGCAGAAATGCTGAAGTCAAGCAAGTATAATCTGTGGTGTTGCATTAATTAATTTAATTTGTTGCATCAAATAATTTTTATGACAATTAAGCACATTGTTTTATTTATTTATTTATTTTATTTGTGTGGATTTCTTGATGTTTTTGACTGGCTTGTGTGTTAAAGATATTGCTGTTGTTCTGTGTGTGTGTGTGTGTGTGTGTGTGTGTGTGTGTGTGTGTGTGTGTGTGTGTGTGTGTGTGTGTGTGTGTGTGTGTGTGTGTGTGTGTGATCAGTGTTCCAGCATGTGTATTGGCTGTGACGGACATCTAAACCCTCTGAGGCAGAGATGTTGGAAGTGTTGGCTGAACTCAAGCAAGTATAATCTGTGGTGTTGCATTCAGACTTTATTTCTGGACTGAGTTTTGTGTTGCGTGACTGTCATATATACATTTAATCAAGTCGTGTTGTTCCAAAACACTCTAAAATGACAGGCAGCTTTATTAGAGTATCATGATGACAGAGGACATGATTGTGAGGATGAGTGTGTGTGTGTGTGTGTGTTTCATGTTAACTTTAGCTTAGTCAATCCATCCGACTAGATCTGAGAAAGCCAGTGTGTTTCTGCCATCTAGTGGACGATCATAGTTCAGCACACCTACTGTAAACATCTCATCCCTACTGTAAAACCATGCTGGATTACATTGTGTAAACAGCTTTCAGAATCTTTCATATTGTGACGGTACCATGGTACAACGATGACATACACTCACCTAAAGGATTATTAGGAACACCATACTAATACTGTGTTTGACTCCCTTTCGCCTTCAGAACTGCCTTAATTCTACGTGGCATTGATTCAACAAGGTGCTGAAAGCATTCTTTAGAAATGTTGGCCCATATTGATAGGATAGCATCTTGCAGTTGATGGAGATTTGTGGGATGCACATCCAGGGCACGAAGCTCCCGTTCCACCACATCCCAAAGATGCTCTATTGGGTTGAGATCTGGTGACTGTGGGGGCCATTTTAGTACAGTGAACTCATTGTCATGTTCAAGAAACCAATTTGAAATGATTCGAGCTTTGTGACATGGTGCATTATCCTGCTGGAAGTAGCCATCAGGGTACATGGTGGTCATAAAGGGATGGACATGGTCAGAAACAATGCTCAGGTAGGCCGTGGCATTTAAACGATGCCCAATTGGCACTAAGGGGCCTAAAGTGTGCCAAGAAAACATCCCCCACACCATTACACCACCACCACCAGCCTGCACAGTGGTAACAAGGCATGATGGATCCATGTTCTCATTCTGTTTACGCCAAATTCTGACTCTACCATCTGAATGTCTCAACAGAAATCGAGACTCATCAGACCAGGCAACATTTTTCCAGTCTTCAACTGTCCAATTTTGGTGAGCTCGTGCAAATTGTAGCCTCTTTTTCCTATTTGTAGTGGAGATGAGTGGTACCCGGTGGGGTCTTCTGCTGTTGTAGCCCATCCGCCTCAAGGTTGTGCGTGTTGTGGATTCACAAATGCTTTGCTGCATACCTCGGTTGTAACGAGTGGTTATTTCAGTCAAAGTTGCTCTTCTATCAGCTTGAATCAGTCGGCCCATTCTCCTCTGACCTCTAGCATCAACAAGGCATTTTCGCCCACAGGACTGCCGCATACTGGATGTTTTTCCCTTTTCACACCATTCTTTGTAAACCCTAGAAATGGTTGTGCGTGAAAAT
>NC_137131.1:2052001-2067001 GCF_949319135.1 Squalius cephalus | reverse complement strand
GTCATTTCAGTCAAATGATTGTACTATATTTTAGTTCAATAATATTTTTCATTTAATATTTAGTATTTTTAGGGGATTTTATGGTACTAAACTATATTTATGCATCAGTTATAATCCATTTATGCACTTTTTGAGCATGGACCTGAAGATGAAATTTCCAACTTAAACCGTCGTAAATCTTGAATGCTTTGAAGTTTGATCTCTTTTTAAAGAAGACACTTGGCAGATTATTGTTTTCAGAACCATTTAATCATATCGAATCATATTCATAATTTTTTTTGTGTGTTCACATAGCAAGTGCCAAAACACTCTAACAAGTTTCGTACCATTCTGATGAAGTAAAAAATGTACACACACAAAAAAAAAAAAAAAAAACTTAAAATGTTTCGGTCAAAAATGACCAAAGGGTTAAACTGATTAAAAGTGACAGTAAAGACTTTTATAATATTACAAAATATTCTATTTCAAGTAAATGCTGTTCTTTTGAACTTTCTATTCATCAAAGAATCCTGAAAACAATGCATTACTGTGTCCACAAAAATGGATAATAATCATAAATGTTTCTTGAGCATCAAATCATCATATTATAATGATTTCTGAAGAATCATGTGACACTGAAGACTGGAGTAATGAATAAATTACACTTTACTATATATTTTCAGATAGAAAGCAGATGATTTACATTGTAATAATATTTCACTGTTTTTATTGTATTTTTGATCAAAAATGCCTTTTAAAACATTTAAAAAAATTGAACAGTAGTGTATAATATTGTAATTTAATATTTTAATACTGTAACGTCTGTATATTTAATACATGCCCGCTAATAGTAACATTTGTTATTTTAGCATTTTGATTTAGCTTCAGCTTTCTGTGAGCAGTAATAATGCAATATTGATTTGGTCAGGCAAACAGCACTAATGTTTGCATAATAATGAGCCTCATTTGCATAGAAACGAATGACCCAGTTTGAATATTCCCAAAGCATCATTTACAGGTTTTCTTTCCATTCATATATTCTTTTACTTATTTAGTTGTTTTTTTTACCAGGACATGTGTGTGAATATAGATGTAAGTGGGTTGTTGCAAGTATGTAAGCACATGGTAGGAGTGTGTGAATATGCGTGGCTATAGATGTATGAATGTATAGGTGTGTGTATATAGATGTGCAAGTATAAGTATTGCACATATGTATAATTATGTAAGTACATCTAGTTTCTCTTTAAGTATGTGTGTATATATAGGTATATGACATGTATATGTATGTATGCATTCTTATCAAGTAAATTTAATTTATTTTTCTCTTTCCTCACATTTATGTCTTTATTTACGTATTCAGTACAACACGTATGTCTTGTACTTATAACATTGAGGAATGAGGGTAATGTGAAGTCTTGTTTCAACATCTCGTATTGCTGGTAATGGTTCCCTGTTTGTGTAAAGCTTCAAAAGCAGTGCATGGTTGAGTTGGATATTGAGTTGAGGAAGGTTTGCTGTGACTCTCACCTCGCTGGAGTCCTCCTGCTCGTTGATGACCTGTATGGCGTCCTCCGTGGCTTTCCTCTTGGCCTCGGCGAGGGTCTTCTCCATCTTGGCTCTCTCGACTGTGATCATGTCGAAGGCTTTCTGCTCGGCCTCGGCCACGGCTTTCTGCACCTCGTCCATCGCCTGACGCTTCACCTCGTTCACCGCCTCCTCTGCAGGACACAAGGTCACATGTTCATCAACGTTATGTGTGATCTAACAACAGGAATGAATCAGTCGCCTTTAGCTTGCTTGGTTGAGACACAACACTTAATTTACATTTAACACTTAATATTCAACAATATTATTGATCTGCCAGCATTGGCATCATTATATGAAGAGTTCAGATGCAAAAGCCTCTAAGTGCCATCTGAAATTTTCTTCTAAAATTAGCATTTTTATCAAGCTCGTATATTTAAATTCAGTAATTTCACTTTAATGACAATTAATAGGTGATTTTCATTGCCATTAAAGTGAAATAACTGAATATAAACATACAAGATAAAAATGATCATAGATAAGATTTATTTATTGAATGCCAGTCACATACAAATAATAAACATGACAATAATCCAACATATAGTGTAAAAATATAGTGTAATTTTTAAAATAATAATACAAGTAATATATATATATATATATATACTGTATATGTATATATGTAAAAATTAACTAAATTAATAACTTTTTTACAGAAAAAATGAACCATCACTGAACTTACTTAAGCTGGATTATGACGCTATTTTCTTCTTGAAACAAACTTTGTTGCATTATTATTAATATAAATAAAGGTGACTTGACTTAATATTCAGTAATATAATCGATTTGACTGCACTGACACTATCGGCTGAGAACAAAACTTGAACCGAATCATGAGAATTTGAAATCTCATATTTGCAGTGTTTCATAGCGTTTTCTTGTAATAAAGCAATATAAATATTTAACAAAGAGCTTGTTTCGTTTCTGAAAGTGTGATTACTGAAAAACAAGACAGCTGGTAGGGGAGAAAACAGGTTTCCCAGGGTGCATCTGGGTTTCCGCCCTTACCGGCTTTCCTCCATATCTCATCAGGCACGAAGCCAGAGCCGGAGCGCAGGGGAAGATCCCTCTGAGAGTCTGCGTGAGAGAAAAACAAATATATTACCATCAGAACCATGTAGGAGTGGCGGATATAGAGGCATGTGAGAGGACGGGACGCTTCGTGAGTCTTGGGCAGCGTTTGGTCACAGATGGCGTTGAGGAGCGCAGCGTTTCAGACGACATTCCCTCAGATTGGACTCAAATACACAACACCTGCTCGATCAGCAGGCTCACACACACACAGAATACACTCGTATAGAGACGCACACACACACACACACACACACACACACACACACACACACACACACACACACACGGCTTTGTCTGTTAGGAGAGGATGAGCAACTAGGTGATGTTATTACTGTAGTTCACCATCACCTCCACTAGGGGGAGAAAAAGTTGAATTAAAGGATTTATCAGAATTAAAATTTCCTGATAATTTACTCTCCTCCTCGTCATCCAAGATGTTCATGTTTTTCTTTCTTCAGTGGAAAAGAAATGAAGGTTTTTGAGGAACACATTCCATTATTTTCCTCCATATAGTGTCTTCAATGGGGTCCAACGGGTCGAAGGTCCAGATGTGAGTTTCAGTGCAGCTTCAAAGTCTCGACACGATCCAGCCGAGGAATAAGAGTCTTATCTAGACAAACCATCCGCCATTTTATAAAAAAAACAAAATATATATATTAGGGCTGTCAAACGATTAATCGCGATTAATCGCATCCAAAATAAAAGTTTGTGTTTACATAATATATGTGTGTGTACGGTGTATAATTATTTTCTATATATAAATACACACACATGCATATATATTTAAGAAAAATTTGTTATTTATATATAAAATATTTATATATAATATAAATTATATATAATATAAATATATATACACAGTATATACATGCAAATATTTCTTAAATATATACATGCATGTGTGTGTATTTATATATAGAAAATAATTATACACCGTACACACACATATATTATGTAAAAACAAACTTTTATTTTGGATGCGATTAATCGCGATTAATCTTTTGACAGCCCTAATATATATATACCTTTTAACCACAAATGCTCGTCTGTGATGCGTCACACATTACGTAATCACGTTGAAGTTTCAAGCGTGACGTAGGCGGAAGAACAGAGCCAGTGTTCACAAGTGTGAAGAAGGAGGACCATTCAAAAGTTGTTGTATGTTGAATGACACATATTTATATGTCTTTGTGTTAGTTTATTGTTTAAAACGGTTCTTTCTTGTGCGTATCCTGGATGTTTAAATATTTGTGAACACTGGGTCTGTACTTCCTCCTACGTCACGCTTGACCTTTCAACGTAATTATGTAATGTGTGTCGCATCACAGCTTGTGCAAGACGAGAATTTGTGGTTAAAAAGTATCTAAATGTTAATTTTTTTTATAAAATGGCGGATGGTTTGTCTGGATAAGACTTTGAAGCTGCACTGAAACTCACATCTGGACCTTCGACCCGTTGGACCCCATTGAAGACACTATATGGAGAAACATCCTGGAATGTTTTCCTCAAAAACCTTCATTTCTTTTCCACTGAAGAAAGAAAAACATGAACATCTTGGATGACGTGGAGGTGAAAAAATTATCAGGAAATTATAATTCTGAAGTGACCTACTCCTTTAGCTCTGCAAAATGTCCTCAAACTCTGCAAAATGAGCTTAAATTTAAATGCATCTCTCAAAGTCTGGCTGTGCTTTGAAAGGTCAGTGACAAAAAAGGGCCAAAGTTCAAACAGTTTGTGCTGTGAATGATTCTGAACACTAAGCTCACCTGCGTTGATTCCCTCGGCTGACAGAGGACTGTGTGTTTTGGTGAAGGGGACGTTCCCTGATGTCGTCCCGTTCTTGCGTACGTCGTCGTGTGGGTTTGAGCGTCTCCTCCAGTAATTGAGCTCCTCGCGGTCCGACTCCTGACAGCGCCGCAGAACGCTCACCGAACGACGGGTTTTCTCCACCATGTCCACAATGCAATTCAGCACCTTCAACCAGACAGATGAGAGACATTTAGTACATGAGGTATATATTATATATACAGTACTGTGCAAAAGTCTTAGGCATGTTAATACCCCCTCACACACACACACAAAAAAAATTGTTGTAAGTCAGTTATTTCTATCTTTTGCTGTCGTGTGTCAGTAGGAAATATCAGTTTACATTTCCAAACATTCTTTTTGCCATTAATTGTAATAATCCAGTGAGATTTGTGTATGCACAAGGAGTCTGACAACAGCCGGTGTGATCTGATCTCACCATCATCGAGTCCGTCTGTGATTACATGAAGAAACAGAAGAAACTGAGACAGACTAAATCCAGAAGAACTGCGGGAACGTCTCCGAGATGCTTGAAGAAACCTTCCTGCAAAGCTACAGTACTGGGAAAAGCACTGGCACTTTTAGTGTTAAAATGCTGTAGTGAGAATGCTTTCAAAAATAAAATCACAAATTGAATTTATTTATGATTTAACTTCTATTAACTAATTCAAATCAATATATGGTGTAACGACCCTTTGCGTTTAAAACGGCTTTTGTCCAGGTACACTTGCGCATAGTTCTTCAGGAAGGTTTCTTCAAGCGTCTCGGAGACGTTCCCGCAGTTCTTCTGGATTTAGTCTGTCTCAGTTTCTTCTGTTTCTTCATGTATAAATGTATAAAATGTATAAATAACTGACTTAAAACCATTTTTTTTTGGGGGGGGGGGGGGGTATTAACATGCCTAAGACTTTTGCACAGTACTGTATATACAGTAGTCAACATTTGAACCATGTCCACCATGGTGTCAGCACAGTACTTTATTTTGTAAGAATTGTTAATAAATGCAATCTCACATGATCCAGATGTCTCCATTCTTCAGCCCACTCTCTCTCCGTCAGTCTGTGGTCTACAGGTTCCTCGCGGTAGCCGCCGTTACTGCCTGGAAATTACGACAAAACCACGTCAGAAATTCACTAGTAGTTTAAAACCCTCATCTTTCCCTCGCGGGTCAAAATTACCCGAAAGCCCTAAAATTATACTTAATTTTTTTTGTTGTCCAGTAAGCTTATTTTATTTCATTTTGATAATATTTTTTCTATTTTTTAATGCAATTCTTTTGGAGATTTTCTGTTATTTTTTATTTTATTTACCTTTAAATTACTAGATTTGATCAATAAATAATAAATAAATAGTAATTTAGAAATTTAACTTAGATTCAAAATAACTCAATTTCATGCATAAACCTTTTAATTCAGCTCAAAATATCTTACATTGGGTGTCTTTGCCGACCTCTTGTGGAAAAATAATAATATAACATGATATTACATGACTCTTTCCACTAGATGGCCTTATAGCTCTATATGGAGCAAATGAGCTGTTCCGCTGGGTCCTAAAGTCAGTATGCATTCAGATACACATGTAGACATTATAAAATAATTTTTTTGGTAAAGTTTTAGCATTTTTAGTTAGAATTTTGAACATTTTTAGGTTTTTCAATGTGTACTGAAGCATTCCACGCACTCCATTCATTCCTATGGGGGTCAAATTGAATTGATTTGTTACTTTAAACTCCTCGAATCCATAAAAAAAAATAAAAGGTCCATGAGCCCGGACTCGAACTCGGGCACAACGGCGCTACATGTTGGCGCACTTGGCCAGGAGGCTATTGGCACCGAAAACACACCCAATTTTCACAAAAAAATTTCAAAAATGATTTCCGGGTCAAAATGACCCGAGGGAAGGATGAGCAAGTACCTGGCAGTCGTGGCCTGTCCTTCAGCTCCCTCAGCTCCAGGATTCGGTGAGGCTCTCGGTACAGCTGAGGTGTGCTGATGTCATCCAGCGCGTAGTGCTGCAGAGGGGGCGGAGTCGGGTGGATCTGGGCGGGGAGATGGAGCGGGTGGGCGGGGCTATGTCTGGGGGCGGGGCTAATGGTGCAGATCCGTTTGGCAGGAGGTTCCAGGGAGGCGGGAGGCCGCTCGTGAAAACCATTCTCTTTACTTCTGGAGGAAATAATAACATCATAAGAACACTTAGAAAAGCACCATGGTTTTTGGAGGACCTGTACAATGACAATACCAGGGTGTTTTGGAGAAGTACCTTGCAGTAAATACCATGGTATATGAATATGGTAACCATTCAGTTCCATCATGTTATATTGCAAAGCACAATGATAAATAATCCTTCATAACACTGAAAAATTAGTGTAGGATTTACTTTGAAACTAATTTCACTGAGAAATTGCTATTGAATTTCACTAATAATTACAAAGAAACAGCAAGTAACACATTGAATTAAATTTTGAAGTTAAAAGACTGAAATAGTATTTTCTTGTTAAACATAAAAATCATAGTTTTATTTACAACTTTGAAAAATATTTTTTTTAGGTCATACCATGTTTTTGGGATATTATATCATGGAAATGTTCACATTTTCTTATAAACCATGGTATAAAATGTGAAGGTACCATGGAAATACCAAATTTGTTGGACCATGTTTCTTGTCAAACTAATATCATGGTATTTGTTGAGGTACCTTCCATCATGGCATGTGAATAACCATAAAGTATAATGTTATCTGATACCATAACTTAAATGGTTTTTTGAAGTTATAAATAAAGCAAAGACTACGTTTTACAAGAAAAAATACTATTTCAGTCTTTCTACTTCAAATGCAATGTCTTACTTGCCATTAATTGTGAAATTTACGAGCAATTTCTGAGCAAAAATAGTTTCTACACCAATTTTTTTTTTACAGTGCACTTACAAAAAAGTACCACGGTCATACCACGTTTTTGGACATTGTACCATGGGGGGGGGGGACTTAATACTGTTCTTTTGGACTTAATACTGTGGTAATTTTCTTATGCACCATGGCATAGAATGTTTTTTGTTCATGGTACCATGGAAATACCATGTTTTTTTTGTTCTTGTCACAGTAATATCATGGTATTTGTGAGATACCTTGCAGTACTATATAAACATCATGGCATGAGAATAAAAATAAATAAATATATATATATATTAGTAGTCAACATTTGAAGTGGATCAAAAAAGTTCATCAAAGTTGTACTAAGACAAGAATGGGTATTGCTCAAAATTCTTGTATAACTTTGATGAAAGGTTTTGATCCACTTCAAATGCTGACTACTGTATATTTATATAGTAAGTATAGGAGTATCTGGTACCATAACTACTAATGTAGTTCTGCCATGGCTCTTTATTTTTAGGTGTTTTTCTCAGAGCATGTTTGCATGCGCTCATACCGGTTAGGGCTGTGTCGTTTGCTGCTGTCGTTGGGGTCCAGCAGGAGTTCAGAGGAGTCGGCTGGAGACGGGGCGCTGGTGCTGAGCAGGAGGTGTTCGTGTTGGGACAGATACTGCGCTGGAGTCTGTTTGGCCGCCCGAGCGCAGTGAAGAAGCTCTCTCTGCAGTAAAGGCAGGTTGGCCTGCGTGAAGGACAGATCACGGTAAATCTGGCTGCATAACAAGCATCAACTAAATGGAAAATTGCAAGTAATCAAACCCAGCAAGCAATTTTGCGTTTAAAAGATGTCTAATAGCCGTCCAAACACAGCCCAGACGTCTAGGCTAAAACAGGGCAAAATTTGGGCTGTCAGTGAAAATTTAATAGACATCTAACCATCGCCCAAGAATAGACTAGTCATCTTAAATATGAACATGTCAAAGAAATGAAACCAAACGCCTTGTAATCACTGTTGACTTTGCTTACATGATGGAATATCATTCATCTCACAAGTTATTTTAGCAAAAACGACATGTAACCAAATTTGAGGTTATTTTGTCTAGAAGTGGGTTACTCATAGCCGGACTATATCGGGTCTATAGTTAACCGAGACTTCCCGTGCTTGCCGGGAACCCACTTTGGAAGCATTTTCTTAAGTGGTCTAAACTAATCAATGAGCATTTTTTGCATTTTTCCTGATAAGAGTGGAGATAAAGGTCAAAAAGATTTCTTCCTGGACAGACTCAGAGGAGCCGCGATGTGCATGAAAACTCCTGAGCCCGAGGCGTCTGCTCAGCGTCACTGCATGTTCTGCTCGCTATTAAAGCTCCAGACTGCAATTTTCACCAACATCTCGTCAAAATAGTCCATAAATCTTTCGTATGAAAACACTTCAGCCACAGGAGGATGAGAAACAATCGCCCAGATGAAACAAAACAGACCCAGCGCTCCATTTCTTATATGATGACGAGCATGTGAGATAGATTACTAATGTGAACATATGAAGAATATCAGAACCATCTGGCAAACACAAGGGGAAAATACTCTCTCAAGTAAACCCTTTCAAAAGCATAAATTACTTGACACATCTCTCTCTCTCAGTAAAGACCGGGACACACCAAGACAATGTCAAAGAACTAGCGGTGACAAAAGATGACACCGCAAAGACTACATGCGACTGTCAACTAGCATAGGAAACAACAGGTATCAATAGTCTATATGCATCGTTCAAAAAGGGAAATCAAGGCAGTTTCCGAAATAAGTAGGTACTTATTTTGAATAAGTAATTACTTCACACACCACTAAAAAGTAATCTAGTATGAACGCGTGTCGCGAATGTACTAAGATGACGTAAAATTAGAACTTTTATTCTTGTGCGCTGTCTCGTTTGATAAACTAACAGTCCAATTTTTAATTTTTCTAATTTATAATAAGTCTGATATTGTAATTTCCACATCTCTGGGATAGTTCAGAGGGTAGACATTGATGGGATTCTCTCTGAGTAAACGATTGTTAATTATGGAGTTCCTCAGGGCTCTGTGTTAGGCCCCCTTTTGTTCCTCTTATACATAAATACTGTCAAAGATGCTGCCCGACTAGAGCTGACGTGTGAAACACAACAAAAGAAACATTTTTAGTGTTGGGAAGTCTAATTCATTTGAACAAATCTGATCATTTTTGCTTGATCATTTCAATAAACCAGTTCAACAAAAATGCTTCACACACTTTCAGTAAATAAAACATGGATAAATGCGGCTGGTATCACTGTGCTTTGTATTAAATTCTATAAATGATTCTGATTTTAGTTATATTGGTCATATTTACTGATGATGATGCCATCACAATCACAAAATAATTTAGTACCGGTGATAATCATAACAATTCCGTGTTCATGGAGTATATTAAACATGATACCCGAAGAAAAGGGTCTGGAATGCTTTCAAGTGTTTTCTAAAAGAGAACAAGAATCTCTAGTTTTTATTACGAGAACGACAAACATCTCTGTTCATGATTAACTTTGCCCTCCTCTCACATATGCTGCCTGTCATTCACGTTCTCTTGTTTTGCGCCAGCAAATATTCCCGGACAACTGTGTTAACCGCTGCCGAGCTCCATATGTTACGCAGGCCCCGTAAAAACAACCTGCAACGGTTTATAGTCGTGTTTCACACTTCCGACCGCCTGGAATTCTCGGAAGTCTCCGTTGGCTCCATAAATCACCAAAGGAAATATTAGATACCTTCCACTTTCTCTGTTCAGCATCCCTCTCAGGCATGGCACCTTAAAATCATTGAATTCAAGCAGCTTCGCATGTTTTATCCTTCCAGGGATTCACTAAAATCCCCAAAACTGAGTGTTTTATTGGCTTTTATGGTGTTTTAATGTCATTTTTGAGGGAACGCTCTTCATAACATTCAAGCAAGGTTCTCTCAAAGTTCTTCCGGTAACGTTAATAGAACGTTCGTTTTCTGGGAAGTTAAAACATTTGAAACATAAAAATATTAGACATCGTTCATGGAATGTGTTTTTCTGAAACATTTTAGTAGAACGCTCGTCTAACATATATTTAAATGTTACAACTTGTTTGGAATGTCCAGAGAAGATTCAAAAGTAACATTCCCATGTTTGCAGGATAATAAAATGGAATGTTTCCTTAACGTTTGCATAACTTAATGGGAGGCTGGGATATGACACAAGGGCGAGTAAATGACAATTTATTCCTTTATTGGCCATTTACCTTTAAGAATGGTATGACGAAGGGCCTTAAGGGGAAGTTTGTGGCTTCTTGCAGTCTGGAGTGAAACTCTTCGATGGTGACGGTGGAATTCTATGGGAAAAAAAGACATCGCTAGTAAACCAGTTCCACGTACGACCGAACCGTATATTATGTATGTGATAGACGTACCACTAAAGCGAGCACCAGGTTTCGGACGCTCTCTCCGATCTCGGGCGAGATGTCGTTGCCGAACTGCTGTAGAGTCGTGAGGAAGCGCTTCAGTTTGCTCAGCTGGCGCGCGCCACAGGTCGCTGGAAGCTGCTGATTGGCCAGTGAAGAGGAAGATGATGACGACGGCCCGTTGCTGTAGCGCTGAGGCGGAGAAGGAACGGCGTTCAGCATCGGTGGGGAATGATTGATCCCATTGGTCACTGCATAAACAGAGAATGTGGTTAGACACAGAGAAGACACGGATAATCAAAGCAATGTTAGGAATGACCTAAAAACACATTACTTTAGCATTATATAGTTATTGTTTTATATTTATAGTTATTCTTATAATTATTTATTTTTATTATTAGTTTTATTTAGTTATTATTATTATTAGTTTTGAGTTTTAATTTTAGTTTAAGGTTTATTAATTTTTTTCTTCCAGTTTTAGTATTTATTTATTTCCAGTTAGTAATTTTAGTGCTTCAATTTAAACGTATTTCAGTTAGATTTTCATTCAATTTCTGATTTTTAGTTTAAGTTTAACGTCATGTCATAATTCCATTTTATTTTAGCTTTATTTCAATTTAACAAACATTTTTAATATTTTCCCTGCTGTTAGTTGCTCCTGCAGGGTAAATTGCTTTTCCCCTCATTTAAGTTGTTTTGTATAAAAAAGCATGCTAAATAATTAAATGTAAATGGTCTGCTGGTGACAGGGAATGTTTTGAGAACTAAGAGAAATCCTATCACACATACACAAAGTTCACATGCTGTTTGTGTAAATATTAACTAAAATGCATTGAAATTCTTTTTTGTTTTCCAGTTTAATAAACATTTAATAACTATAGCTTCAGTCTCCGTTTCATCAGCTTTTAATCAACTTTAATTAGACTCGCCAAAAAATGAATCTCCTTTATCATTAGGAGTGAATACTTCTCAGTATGTACTATATACAGCATATACCTACTAAAAATAGTACAAAATGCATGATTCCACAATGGAAATCTCAAACAACTAGTATTCCACATTGCTGTCACATGACTTAGGCTGTAATCATTTCTGGTTTATTCATCACTCTGGAAATTGAAGGTCAAGTGCACACTGCACACTGCATACTACATAATGCAAATTTTGACATGCAATAGGTTTTTCCTGACTTCCGTGCATGCAAAAAATGTAAATACTGTGAAAATGGTATGTCATCATATGGGACACACTAATGGCAACGAGAGCATGCAGGTTTGAGTGAGGCTCACGTGCTGTGGTGGAGAACGCTGCCGGACGAGGTCCGCTGGGATTGATGGAGGGAAGAGGAGGCATGACGGAGACGGTTGGTCTGGAATGAGTCTTTCCATCCACTGGGGATCCGGGCATGGCAGGAACGTTCTTCTCTGCACTGTCTGAAAACCAGAGCCAGGGACAGTGAGCGGGAGATTGACACATCACTTCTTCTCTTTGTAATCATGAAGGTTTCTGTTTGAGATTTCCATTAAAACCCAATAAGAACATCTCAGATCTCAACTCTGCTATCCTCTCATTTCGTCGACTTGCCACAAGTGCATCGTTTACACAATCATTAACAGAAGCACAAATGCAAACGAATGAATTTGGATATTCCTAAGCACACAAATGCAGACAATGTGTCTCATGCATTGATATGCAATTCATGTTTAAAGAGACCTCGACAATCCAATTGAGCCCAAACCTCTAAAAGTGGCATAGATTTCTAATCTTAACCCTTACACCCTTCCTAAACCCATCGTCTCCTTTTCTGGTGCACACCAGATGTTTTCTGCCCTTGTTTAAGAACCGTGGAGTCCCGACAGCTGAAGTGCAAATGAACCAGGTTTTGTCCTCGGGAAAGAAAGGGTGATCATTGAATGGAGAATCGGGCCATTTCACGCTTGCTAACTAGGCTTCACAAAAGACGTCAAGGGCTAAACGCATACTTTCTGCTTTTCAATGGACCACCAGGCCCAAAAGTCGTAGATCAGAGGTGCTGTTGTTCTGAAAGAGCCGTGAGAGAAGCTATCGGCCTCATTTCGAGTATATCAGACCGCTGAAAACGCTTCTACAAAGGCGGCTAATAGACCCACACAGATCGAGTTGTCAAAGGTCATGAAACGCTTCTTACCAGACGACTTTTCATAGACGGACGGGGCTTCTCTGGGTGAAAAGCGTGTTTTGTTTAATGTTTATTCATGGGAAACTAATGCAGTGAATGCGTTTCTCCGTGAGGGATTACGCCGTATAGTTTTTAAATGGGCCTCTCCACTTAACAATGAAAAGTAAGGCGGTTTTTAATGGGATTGTTATAGCGCTTCATGCGTACGTTTCATTGCAGTCGCGATAAACAGACGACATATTGAACGAGTCCGACACACAGCAGAAGAGCTGAGCCCAATTGTACAGAAATCCTTTAAAATGTTGTGCCTATGCTATTATGTTGATTGCGTCAATGTTTATATACTTATACCACTGTAAAATATACATTTACAAATATGCATTACTCGATTTGTTCAAGTTGTGTAGTGCATTCAATTTAAAAATAAAATAAATAAAACAAATCATGTTTTTGCATGGAAATAGAAAAAAAAGCAATTATATTTTGCATTGTATTCTGCATTTTAGGCTCATTACATTTAATGCAATGAATCTCATATGCAAAAATAAATATAACAAATGTTTTCAAGTCAAGGGAAAAAAGCAATTATATCTTGCATTAAGAAAATAAACTGTTAAAGAACTATTATTCTTTTGTAAGCTTGTTTTATTAATTGCACTCTCTTTTAAATGAGCTTTTATAGTGACTGTGAGACTCCTCATCTCGACGCACTAACCGAAAGCGCAGGGGTCACAGGTGCGACACACTTTTGCACACACGCACGGACACATAGACAAATCTTGTGGTTTGCGAGCGCACCTGAGCCCCGCTCCGGGTCCTTCAGGCTGCCCCTCTTAATGCCTGACTGAAAAATCATGTGCCATCTTTTTTCCCTTCCATGTACACCTGTCTCCTCCCTGGGAGTCAGGAACTGGGAACGTGGGAGAAACAGGAAGATCAGCCATTTGGGTTTGAGCCATACCGTAGGATATACACAAACCCGTCTGTTAGCGGAGATTATCAGCACACCTGTGGAGAACTACAGCTTAACTTGAGAAAGACCGACGAGAGAGAGTTTCACTAGTAAAGCTGAACACATTTTTTAAGTTTGAGACTTACAGATCCATTTATCACCAGACCACACTGATCAGTCCCACAATATTTGGCAATTTTGAGATTATCAATAAAGCTTGTAATATTATAATTATCAACTTCAATTTTAAACGTTTGTTTTGTAAATATTGCGTAAAATAACCATTTGTATCATTTTACATCGCAAAAAAGATTAATTGTCAGTTCAACTTCGAAAATGTATTTGTGTGGTAAAATCTACAATAACTGGTTTTGTTGAGAGGAAATAAATTCTTTAAGATTACAGATTATAACTGAATTCAACCAACCTTATATTTAACTGTCAGTAAATATAACCTGATTTCTCCAGCAAGGTAAAAACACTTAATAAGTTTGATATTATCGTTTTTCTTTTATAATATGATGAAAGTCCTTTTCTAACTTGATGTAAATACACAAAAAAAATTAATTCATTACCTTTCCCGAATTTAACTGAAGAATTTTTTATTTATTTTTTACACACAATTTAATTGAGTTCATCCAAAATAAGTTTAGTTGGGTCAACACAATTTAATTGGTTTAGGTCAAGTTATTTTACTCTATTATGTTTAACTTACTTAACATTAAATTAGTCAAATTAAAAAAAAATATATATATATATATTATTTACTGAGACTTAATTTTCACATTAAGGTGGAAACAGATTGTTTTTTTTGGGTTGGTTTATTTCAGTTATAATCAGTAATAGCAACTGTATGTGCATATCATTACATTTTACTGAATAAAAAAAATATTTGCATAAACTGGCATTATACTGGCCACCCTGCATGTATGCAAAAACATTACCGTTTTATTTATGTGTTTATGCATATTATGCATATTTTATGCATTTATGCATAATTATGCATAACTGAAAAAAAAAAATTAAGGCTTATAAAAAAATGAACTGTTGAAACTACGAGTGTTGTTTGCGGTCTCAGGTGTGGAGACCTTGGTTATTAGTCACTGAATTGAAAACATCCTTGCCTTCACCTGAGTCCAGCACACAC
>NC_137131.1:2044501-2047001 GCF_949319135.1 Squalius cephalus | reverse complement strand
TGTGTGTGTGTGTGTGTGTGTGTGTGTGTGTGTGTGTGTGTGTGTGTGTGTCAGGACTAAAGCCACTGTCCTTTGGCTCATCGGAAGCATCTGCTCATTGAATTGCTGCCCTTCTGACCTCAGTGGGACTAATTGATTGGCCGGGTTATCAATCACTCAACGGCTGCTCTGATTGGCTCATTCCACTTGATTTTAGAAACACAGAGATCAAGCGGAGTCGATAAGAGTCTGTTGAAATGTTAATGTCAGTGTTTCTCTGTTCTGATATAAGCAGAACTATCCCTGCACCAGCTGTGTCACGTCTCAGGCCTGAAGTCCAGATGTACAACACGCTGTCGACTCTCTGGACTAAACATGAACGATATATGTGCCACTTATGGAGATCGATACATGAATCCTGTAGCATTTAAATACCATGGTAAATCAAACAGTACCACGGTGTATATCTGATAGTTGTCAGTGTTGTTATTGTTAACTAAAACTTTTTTTTTTTATTGAAAAATGGCTGGAATAAAATAAAATAAAATATGCACATTAGATGCAAAAGTTAAAGTTGAAGACATATTTAATAAAAATGATAAAAGCAAATACCAAAATTACTTAAACGAAAACAAAAAATATAAAAATAAAAGCAAATTCTAAATATTAATTGATACTTGCACAAATCATACTAAAATTACTTAAGAAAAGTTTGACACAAAATGTACTGTGCTTTTTACTATTAATTTACCATGGTATTCATGTAAATTCCTTGATGCATGAATATGCTAATCATTTAGTACCGTAGTAAATATAAAAAGTACCATGTTTTTGATAGCATCGCTCTCACGTTCACAACAAGCGTTGAGTCGAGCTCCGTTAGATCTTCTTTAATTATGGGGCCCTTAAAGACAAACCGTCTGAAGCTAGACTCCTTCAGGGCCCCTGAGGGCCTCCAGAAAGTGCTGTTCGGGGTCATCAAGCACAAGCCACCCAGCGCTACATCTTCACTAGGGCTACGAGAGGCTGTTCTGATGTCCCACAGACCCCCGGACCACACAGGAGGTCAAAGGTTTTAACGGCAAGCGGGACAATGGTGTGATTGAGCGCGGCCGCACACACACCTCCATCACACGCAACAGTAAAACGGTTGTTTTAAGGCTAATCGCTCGGACCCGTCGCTGCCTTGATGACAAGACGACAGTTAGCGTTGCTTTAGCAGAGCTAATGTGGAACTTCCTGCCTTCAGCGTTACTCAACAGCTGCTCTATAGATGTGTGTGTGTGTGTGTGTGTGTGTGTGTGTGTGTGTGTGTGTGTGACATGACCTCATCATATTCATATACAACAGTACTTGTTGGTGTTTTTGTAGGTGAACATGATATACACACTTATTACTGTTAACTAAAAGTTATTATCATTTACTAAAACCCTAAAACAATTTTCATTACTTGAAATGAAATTAACATTAACTGATTTTTTATTTTTTATTTTTTTTATATATTTTTAAAATATTTCAGCTATAGTTGCAAGTGCAATATTTGTTTTTTTTTAGTTTAGTTTAAGTTCTAAAATAACTAAAAGTAAATAAACTAAAACTTAAAATTAGACACTAATAAAAACGCACACAACAAAATGACTAAAAATAAATTGCTCAAAATTGCTCAAACTCAAAATATAAATGATTCTGAGATAAAAAAAAATATACACTACTGTTGAAATGTTTGACACTTAAAGTAGAAATTGATACTTTTATTCATAAAGGATACATTAAATTGTTTAAATGTGAATTTAAGAATGATTAGAATGATTTCTGAAGGATCATGTGACAGTAATAATGCTGAAAATTCAGCTTTGATCACAGAAATAAATTACATTTTAAAATATATTCGCATAGAAAACGGCTATTCTAAATTATAATAATATTTCACAATTTTGCATGTATTTTGATCATATAACTGCAGCCGTGGAGAGCAGAAGAGACTTCTTTCTAAAAAATATTAAAATATATTACCAACCCCAAACTTTTGAATGGTAGTACATAAATCTACTATAGTATTATGAACTGATTCCATCACTCTGCTAAGGTACAGTAAATATCTCAAGCAAAGTATTGAAGTAAAACACTAGAAATGGTGCTAAAATGTGCTTTCAGCACTAGTTGGATTCCAGTCCAAAGTTCTGAGTTTGTACAGAAAAGCAGACAGCAAGTCTACAGGGAAAAAAGAAATAACACACACACACACACACACACACACACACTGTGCTGTCAGTATGACGGTGTGCAGTCGTCCTCGGGCTGGAGATTGTGTTAAAGTGACACACAGCAGACCTGCAGAAACACACACACCGCTCAGAGACGAACATCAGTCCAGGTCTCAAATATCTCAAAACCCAAATTACAATTTGATCGAATCTAGAGTTTCAAAAGAGCTAAGATTTGCCAAAGTCTACAATGAATCGCAAGAGATCTCAATATGAACTCAAACATGATTTATAGCTCTATATGACACCATCCTGAG
>NC_137131.1:2027001-2039501 GCF_949319135.1 Squalius cephalus | reverse complement strand
GTGTGTCTGGCCGCGCTGCACGCCTGGGAGCCATTAGTTTAAGTAAAGCCTGACACACACACACACACGACTCCTCTTACAAGACATACAGACAGAGTGTGTTTGTATGTAAGTGGGGAGACGTGTGTGAAAGAGTTTTGTGTGTGTGTTTACTTATAGTTTGGGGTCCCCAGAAGTGAGTTGGGGTCACCCGGTAATGCACTCAATTAAAAACATCAGAGAGTAGTGAGAGATTTTCTCTTTGTCTTTTGTTGTTAGATTCACATTAATGACACAGACAGCAGTGGATTATTAGGCTGCTGTCACTTTAAGACCGAATGCACGGATCCAATATACTGATACACATGCGTTTTCCTTCTCAGCTGTTTATGTTGACCGTTGAAGCCCAATTAGGTGGCAAAAAAAAATGAGGGCTGTCACTTTACGTTCGAAAATCGATTGCACAATCGATCGGACCAACCAACACAAGTTTCAAAAACGAAAATAGGGAATGGATTTTAACGGCCTTCTCTCGGAGCGCGTCCAGCTTGACACGATACGCCGCAGCGAACGTGTGTCACACAGCGACTGCAGGCTCTGACACACACACATAACAGCAAATTATACTTCAGCATAATGTGTCTCTTTTTACAACAAAACTGTGAATTCTGCCGGTATTCAGACAGTCTCATGCATACAGACACAGATTCGGTCTACAATCGCCTACGTAGGTGAAATTTGTTTGACATTTCTAATGGTAAACACAGCCATGTTGAAGCCGTCAGTGATGTTATGGCAGTCCACTCTGCTTATTGTTTTTCGAGAATGTTGCACTCCTGTTTGCCTATATTTGGCGTTTAAAACGGAAACGTCTTTAGACATGGAAAATCGATTTTACAATCGATTCAATGAACACTTATGTCTCAAAAATCGAACAGGATTTTTTCACAAAAGGAGCGGTGACAGCCCTAACTCACATGCTCTATACCACGCATGCATTCAGGTGAAACTCGAAAAACTAGAATGTCGTGCAAAAGTTCATTTATTTCAGTAATTCAACTTAAAAGGTGAAACTAATATATTATATAGACTCATTACATGCAAAGTGAGATATTTCAAGCCTTTATTTGTTATAATTTTGATAATTATGGCTTACAGCTTATGAAAACCCCAAATTCAAAATCTCAGAAATTTTGAAAATGTTCATATTAGTTTCGCCTTTTAAGTTGAATTACTGAAATAAATGAACTTTTGCACGATATTCTAGTTTTTTTCGAGTTTCACCTGTATAGTGAAATGAGTTGTCTTTCATGACATATAGCGCTTTAGCATTTGAAATCACTAGTTGTAAACAGCAATGCTTAAAAATGCATGCAAATGCTAAAATTATTTGTAAAAATGTGCCGTGCAATATTCAGTAAGTAGTATGCTTGTTTTTCATTTCATCTGAAACGGTGTTCAAACCCTCCCCCAAACCGTTCAGCTCGTATACTGTCACACTATACTGGCTTAGTGTTGCTAAGTTAGAAGTTAGTTTCTCCCCAACACTGCGTCTGTCTGAGTGTGTGTGCACGAGTCTGCACTTACAATTTATGAGAGGTGGGTCACACTCTCTCTTGGCAACACTACCCTAAAGTTTCCACTTTGGGAGCCAAGAAGAGAGACAACACACACACACTTTACTGTCAGACAGATATAATGACCATCAAATGAGCAGTATATACACAGCAACCCTGATCCATTCTTAAACATGATGGAACCGTCATATTTGTTCATGCATGCAAATTATTAATGTTATTATGTTTGTCCCTCAGAACTAGTACAATACAAGCTGTTTGATGCCAAAATGGAAGTGAATAATTTGAAGTATACACACTATATACTGCCTAGTACACAGTAAAAAAATACTATCTTTCTACTTCAAAATTCCAGGTTTAATTGCCATTCCTTTGTAATTATTTGTGAAATTTACCTTGCAATTTCTAAGTGAAAATTGTTTCTGCATCACCAGTGTATTTAAAAAATTGCATGTGCAACAATACGAAGTATTCAACAATAAATGTGTAAATAACAGCATTATGCGACGTGACCTCAAGATGCTGCATGTTTAATTCAGAAAATGGTTATTTTACATTTTCTGCATTTCATACTTAATCTTTTATTATTTAGCTAAAAGTGTCCCGAGAACAGCAGGCTCTTCATCTGGCATGAACCCTGCGAACTGAAGGTTTCTCTGGGAATCTCTTTTAAAGTGACGAAGAGGAATTCACTGCCTTGTTTTACAAGAGAAGAACTGATGTGAAGTAGATTAGAGAAACACACACCGCTCCATACCGAAGAGGTCAAGTCCCAAACCAGGTCTGACGACCACGCTCCAGTGTAAACAACCTCCAGACTATATTTAAGACTTCTATACGATCACTTTATTCAGTTAGTCAACACATACAGCCGAATGTCTTGAATGTCACTGCATTGAATACAAAATATCAAAGCAAAACATTTGTTTATTAGACTTAAATGATCAAATAATGAACGTGTGGGCATAAAATAAACGCATCCATTCAAATGCATGAGAAACCTTTATGTCTTATTTATGTCTTAGTTTTCTAGTGCAATGACATTCACACATTTGTAGGTGTGATTTACATATCTGAACGCTTTCTGAGGCCGTTGCGTAATGAAAGAAGGACGTAGGCAGTGACCTAGAGCCTGATTTGGAGGTGTATGTATCAGATACATCTTGCGCTATTGAAATAAAATGCGTCCGTAATCTCATCCGAGTGGGATGAAAGCATGGAAGAGATAACACAGCTGTAATGGGGAGACACAAAGAGCTGTGTGTTGGGCTATTACGTGTGGGATCCATGCCGAACGAAATCTAAGACAAGATGAGAGAAAGAGACTCGATGAAAGAGACTGTGTTCGGATTAGAATAGTAGCATACCGCAAAAAAATGCATGCTAATAAAATGTGAAACTGTATTAGTCAAAGCAGTCAGCAGGTCAAGTATGCTTGGAATAACTGATCACATTTGATCTGGATTACATAATCAGATTGTATTTAATATTACATTTTAAAATACTCATAATCAGATTACGGACTGTTACATTACTTTTTTACAATTGCATATTCACAAAATGGCAGTAAATTATTCATAATTTATTCTCCCTAATTCTTCTTTTTACTTGCATACACACAAACAAACATGCATATGCATGTGTATAAACACAGAAAAATAATTAATATGCAAATACATATAATGCATGCATCATAAATAGTATGAGCAGCAGAAAAACAGATTAAAACCAGAAAAAAGTCTATATCTCTGGTTCTCCTCCAGCACACCTGTGTTTATTCTGAATTCTCAGTCCATTTTTGGCCTCGAGGCATGAGAGCAGCTGTGTTATTGGCACAAACACACACACACACACACACACACACACACTCACACACACACACCTGTGTTTGCAGGTGGTTCAGATGGAGTATGTATAGAGAACACCTGGAGGGAAAGAGACAGAAAGAGAGACGGAGAGAGACACAAAGAGAGCACCCATGGGGCTTTTTACAATGTAAACCAAGGACTTAATTATAGTTGTGCAGATAAGAAGGGAAAGGGGATCTCGAGTGTGTGTGTGTGTGTGTGTAAGCATGCCTTCCCTAAGGTTGGATTGCAGGATCTGTTCTGGCATGTCAAGACCACCGTTTCCCACAATCCCTTTGGCATGTTTGCTAGTGCTGGAATGCCTGAATCATTTTGGTGAATCGGTTGTTTCAAACAGTTTGTTTTAATGAACCAGTCCAAAAAATGATTCATCCGTTACTTTACATCATCACATTTTCAAAACCTAATGACCTAACATAATTTACACTGCCTATCTGTTAAGCTTTAAACAGATGTTAACTTATGAGGTGTCATTTAAGGTAGTATGCTGCCTATGTAGACGACTCAGCTCACTAGGTTTTGAACAGAGCCTGTTTTCACAAATGAATTGTTCAGTATTTCACGAACTGGTTCATTGAAAAGAACCGACTCACAGGACTGATTCGTTCACTCACGTTCACATGCTGGAAATCTCACTCATATCCACGGGAGTATTTCATGGGGGAGATCATCATTACAGCACTCCACACACTCACAGAAACAGACAAAAATAAAGCGCCTCATTCACTCTCACGTTCATTCAGAAGCACTGCTGCCAGTTCTACAGGAGAAATATAATGGATCATTGAAATGTGACACAGACATCCTGTTTAATGTGGCCGTATGGCCTGAAGCATGGGAAAGAGTTACACAGTACACACACACACACACACACACACACACACACTCCAGGTCTCAATGTCAACGCTCTGGTCAGTTCTCACAGTCTGGACTGAAGGCAATTTTGATCCCCTCTTTTTTTATATAGTCCGTGGGGCACTAACAGCCACAAAACAGCTGGATTTCCCATCAGACACAGAGAGAGAGAGAGAGAGAGAGAGAGAGAGAGAGAGAGAGAGAGAGAGAGAGAGAGAGAGAGAGAGAGAGAGAGAGAGAGAGAGAGAGAGAGAGAGAATAGTGTAAGCTTTATTTTCATTTTTAAATTGTATGTATGGGGGAATCTCACAAAAACTTGTCAAAAATATTTCAAAGATACATTATCATGTTTCACACCAAAATCTTGTGGAAAAGTAATTTTGCATAAATGATTTTATTTATGCAAAATTATTTTTCCATAAGATTGTGGTAAAAAGAAATTAAGAAAATGCTAAAAAAACAACAACAACAAAAAAAAAACTCATTCTCATTAATGTGATGCAAAATAAAAAGCAACATTATTTAAAGGGGTGGTATAATGCTCTTTTCACAAGATGTAAAATAAGTCTGTGATGTCCCCAGAGTGTGTATGTGAAGTTTTAACTCAAAATACCCCACAGATATTTTTATATAGCATGTAAAGATTTTCACTTTTTAAGGGTGAGCAAAAATGCACCGTTTTTTGTCTGTCCCTTTAAATGCAAATGAGCAGCTGCTCCCAGCACGGGGGGGCGGAGCTACGACAGCTTGTGTCCTGAAAATTTCACACAAAAAAAATTGTTTATGTTTAAATTTATGTAGCTGATGTGGAGTTAACTATCTTCTAATCATTGATTAGCATATTCTGTCTTGATAATCTATAAATCACGTTCCCTGGGGCGGGGTTTATGTAAATCTTGGGGTTAGTGATGTCACTAACCCGGGAGGAATGTTCTGTAGTCCATACCAGCCGTTTGTTGTAGTCCTTAAAAAGCAATTTCTTTAAAAGCAAATATCTCCCGTTGCTTTGAACTTTGAGCGTTGTAACTTGGCAGATGTTGTTTATGCTCAAACAACAACATTACTAACTAACTAAAGTTAAAAAAGTGAAATCATAATCAATAACCCCTTTAAATTGTAAAGTACACTTGTATAAGTATACATAATGGTACTATTTGTTTTATTAAAGTTAATTACTATTTTACAATATCGATTTTTTTTTTACATCTGGGCAAGAGAAATTTATATTATTGTCATTAAAACAATGTTACAATGCAAAAATGGTCTTAATGGTCTTAAAAATATAAATATAGAAAAATATATTGTTTTTGTTTATTTTTTTTAGGTAAAATAGTATCTGGATATTTGATCAAGAGATTCAACTGTGCCTCAGCGTCTCTAACAGTTTTGGTTTAATGTAAAGCTTCTTGAATCTGAACCTGAGTTTCAGAAAGTTCCAGAAAATATTCCTAAACTCCACAGAAATGTGGGTGAAGGAGGTGGAGGGGTCGTTCTCAAGCAGTGTGTGTGTGTGTGTGTGTGTGTATGGTGGGGGTCTTAAAAAGCTTTAATGGCATGATAAGCCTCTTTCACAAGCTCTTAAACGCTCCTCCCTGATAGACTCCTCAATGACTGCCGTCTTTGTCCCTCTTTAAACTCCCACCGGTGCAGAAAGTTCAGAGCATGATCATCCGTCCCGAAATAATCCCACACTCACGTTCAGGAGGAGAAACACTCCAAACCCTCCAAACTCGTATTGTTTTGTTTTGGCAACAGGCGGATCAGCTGATCACAGATAACCATCAGCCCCTGCAGACGATTGCAGAACAGACTACAAAACGCATCGATGCTCCAGGAATCTGAGAAAAACTAAAGGATAGTTCAGCGAAAAATATATGTTTGTTCTGTTATCATTTACACACCATCGCTTTCTTTCATGGAACACAAAAGAACATTTGTTTCATTTAAAGCTGCAGTCCGTAACTTTTTTGGGTTAAAAATGATCCAAAATACACGGTAAGCTTATAATGTCTTTTTATTCCAGTGGATTTCTGCGGGAAATTTACGTCTTTGCGTCATTACGTCACTTCTGTCCACATAAAGAAGAGTCTCGGCTAGTCGGCTATGAGTGTGAGGATGCTGGAGGTGGAGATTTATAGCCTTTTCTCACAGAACTTGATATAATTACACTTATCAATTTGATGGAGGATCCAGAAAGGTTCAAACGACAATCACCAACTGGAGATTCACCCATTGTAAAACGCGAAAGACTTCGGAGAAATAAAGAGACTGCAACCGGCCCATGCGAAAACACACAAATTTCAGAAGGGCATTAAATGTCACTCAATGCTGATGTTGTTAACATTAAAGGGACACTCCACCCATTTGCATTAAGCTTTGCATTGTTAGAAACCCAGTCATACTATTGAATGGTCGTGCAACACTCTCTCATTTTCCCCTGAGACGGGAGAAATCCGTTATTTACCTTTTACACTTCCTCCTACAATGACGCAAAAATCGTCATTTTGCGTCATTGTAGGAGGAAGTGTAAGAGGGGGGGATTTCTGTTGAGACTACAAGCACTAGTTCCTCATCTTTCCCAGGGGGCGGGACCCGCTCACGCTACAGACCTATTACAGATCAGTGGGTGGGACTTTACTCTCTGAAACTGAAAGCAATATCCTCCATCTTGTTTGAAGCTAAGCTAACAGGCGCTGTGGAGACAGATGTAAAGTTATGACAATAGCGGAGGAGAGTGCTCAATATGATATAGAAGAAGAGGATTTCGGAAGTCTGATGCTTGAATCAGGTGTTTGTGGCTACCTTTACAAGCCGCATTATAGCGAAGAGCAGCCGAGGCAGAAGACCTGCCTGCCGCGGACGAGGAGCCCGGACTGGCTCGAGTTAGGGCGGACTGGTGGCGCCGGTGATCTCACTATGCAACTCATAGACTGTAAGATGCAACTACGAACTCAGAGATAGAGTCCGTCTGCGGCAAAGAATTTCAACGATGACAATTTCTCCTGGACGAAATCTCTGAATCAGACGAGGACACGGACGTTTGTGTTGAGAACTATCCTAGTTTCGCACCGCATATGTTCTGACTGAACATCCAGGTACCATGCAATAATTCACCTTTTCGAAAGAAATACAAACGAGGAGTAATGCACTAATGAGTTCGCCAACTAACTAGACATTTTGTGTGAATGTGAAATGAATTTCAAGCTCTGGTGGTAGCTAGCCTTGTAGACGGAAGAGTGATTTGCGCTTTCTGGATTAGTGGGAGTGGCTTGCGGAGCTGTGCAATGTGGTGCATTGTGGGAGTTGTTGTCTTTCATACAAATGCGTCCTGAAGTTATTTTTTGTCTTTCCTCGGTCACGAAGGCACCAAATTCGAAATTTATTTTACATTTCGACTACATATATGACCCACTTTAAATAAAAAACAATGTTCAAATGGGTGGAATGCCCCTTTAACAATTTGAGAACAAAGTATAATTTGCACGGTTTGACATGATATGATGAGCGATCGTTAGATTTAATCGGCGCGATTTACTGCAATGCTTTTTTCCCCTTAGTTGTTCAGAACTAAAGTGGATGTTACTTGTTCAGGCAACATTTCCCGGTGAGAAGTCTTATGTTGGTCATACTTCCAAAAAGCAGAATCTGTGATTGCGAATGCCAGGATCCACACCGACTGACAGCCGCACATTCTCCTCAAAACACTGGATTCATCCGCGCTGTGCCATGCCGAGGCACAACCCACGTAAAGTTGATAATTCCGTGAATAACTGCAATTGCAGATTTCGAACAGAGATGGCGACAAAGAGGAAAAACTACAGACTGCAGCTTTAACAAACAAAACACAAAAAAAGCAATCGTGATGAAGAACCAAAAAACTCCACATGACTAGTATGCGATATTCCAAGTCTTTAGAAGTCACACAATAGTTTTATGTGAATAATCTGAAATTTAAGTTTAAAAGTTGTTAAAAACAAATCTTACATGCACACTGAAGTCAGTGGGTTTTTGATTAAATGTCTGAGATAATGTCTGAGTGTGAACACAAGCTCAAGATATTTTCGTGTTTTATTCTTTGACATATACATCAGAATCTCGTGATGTTTTGAAGCTTTTATTTATCTTGAAAAAGGCATTTGCTAACATGTGTCTAGATGGGACTACAGAGGTTGTCGGATATTAAACTTCACATCGGACGGTTCGCTTCACAGCCTCGTCGTGTTTATAATCGAGGTCTTGCAAACTGTCCTAACTCAAACATTCAGGGAAAATGTTTTTACATAAAGATTAAAAGCGTTATCAAAGCTTAATGGTGTCATGTGACTGTGTCAAGCCTAATTTTAGCTTTTTACTTCAGCCGATTATATTTAGGCTTCAAAAGATTCATTTGTGAAGATTAAAGGGTTAGTTCACACTAAAATGAAAAAATGGTCATTATTTACTTACACTTAAGAAAAGCCTAAATTCAGTCTGTTCATCATATAAAGCGATCGAGTCTCTTCAGAACATTTTGACTAAACTGCTCAACCATTATAGCCTGGAAATACAGACCTACACTGTAAAAAAATATCGTGATTTTAACGGTCAAAGACTGTAAAAACGCTACAGTGAAAAACTGTTTGTTGGTTAAGAGAAAGTTTCCTTACTATATACGGTAAACAACTGTGATAGATCTAACGGTACATTTAATGTAATTTTACTGTAAAATACCGTTAAGTTTTTGGAAGTCAAAAAGAACAAGTCATTGTATAATTTACATTGAAAAAACGTAAATTGACATACCCACAATTCCCTGCGTGACACTTCACATTTGATGTATTTTTGTTGAAATAACTGTTTCTTCATAGTTTTCTTAGTTTTTTCTAATCAGTTATGACATTAGGGTTTTATGTTACATTTAATGTTGTTAAATGAATGTTTATTGCATTTTTTAAATTTCACGTGTGTTACCATGATGGTGTTCAGTGTTTGTGTGAATGACACTGTGCAGCTTCTATATCTTATTATTAACTTTCTTGTGAAAGCGCTGCTTGTGATGAGCTTTAATTCATCATGTGATTTTCATCTCCACTGAGATTGGTTGTTGTCAGTGTATTACTATGGTACAAAACAGATTCACTTCAATAGGTCAGTAAATTAACATTATATCAGATAATTAAATGCGGTTTATTACTGTAAATTTAAGTAAATTCTGTAAAATCTAAAATGTTGCTACCGTATTTTTTACAGTAAATTTCTGGCAACCATAGATAAAAAGCCAAGTCTAACTCGTTCATTGTAGCGGGGGTTCTAGGGTTGCAAAATTCAAGGAATTTTCAAAGATGGAAACTTTCCATGGGAATTAATGGGAATTTAAGGGAATTAACAGGAATTTATGGGAATAAACGGAAATAAACTGGGAATTTTCAAAGTTGAAGGTTGGCTCTTCATAGGGAACTTAAATATAGTTGAGGAAAGTATATTTTAGCATAATCTTGACTAAAACAAACAGATGCCAGTCAAATACACTTGAATATCCATGCCATTCCTCAATCACATGCACATAGCACACTGCTTACTGCATGGCTATTGAGACCACACCCCCTACTGGCACTGTGCATGCCTCCATCACATGCACAGAAGCCCAAAGCACAAGACTATTGAAGGCACACATTTGAGCCTGTGGACTAAACAAAGTGAAGTAAGTTTTGATGATATTATTGGGAAATATATTTATTAAATGTTTAAATTGCAAAGATCACATACAAATGTATTCATCTAGTAGATAGCAAGCTGATAAGTTAGATGCTATATAAGCTAGCATAACTTTATTTACCACATAAGTAGGGCTGGGCGGTATGACGGTATATATCGTTACCGCGGAAGAAAATGTCAACCGTAACAGATTTTTTTATTCCGTGTATACCGCGACATGTAAATAAGTAGGCATGGTTAACTCGCGTGCAGCGTGCGTGAGACTGAGACACTGATATTTGTCAAGGAAACATGAAGAAAGACCAAGAGGATCCACAAAAGGAATTACGTTTTCAAAATTAACGTGATATTTTCGGGGGGGGGAAGGCGCAGAAGTCAACTAGAGCAGTGCAGCACACTGAAAGTTTAGACATGCTCGCAACGGGGCTTACTTGACAACAAGTTCATATATCAATATTCTAACGAATAGAAATAACCTTAAATAATGTATCTATCTGTCTCTTATGGGTACAGTTACTTTCAGAGTGGACGCCGTGGTAATGCATATTTCCCAAATTCCCCAGCTTAACTTCCCATGGAAATTTACCGGAAACTTTCCGGAAATTTACCGGATATTTTCCGCCCCTTTGCAACCCTAGTAGCGGCCAAAGCCGTTTCAAACATCTGGTGTTCATCCATAGCCATCTTGCAATGTTTACTAATGACTTCGACGTCGCAGCGCTGTCGTCATCTCGCCTCTGGCCCGCCTCTATCAGATAACCCGATGTGATTGGTGCAGCTCGGATACAAGGGCATATTTAATGAGCATCATTACTCGACACCAGAGTAACTCGCTGAGCAAATTCAACTTGTGCTCTCGCGAGAACTCTGGATTTCCAGGGTACAACCATTATGGGTTAGTTTTACAATCTTCTCTTTATTAACTTTTCGAAGCTTCAAAGTGGAAGTTGCTTAGACTGTCAATGGAGGGACAGAAATCTCTCAGATTTCATTAAAAATATCTTCATTTGTTTTTCGGAGATGAACGAAAGTCTTACAGGTTTGGAACGACATGAGGGAGAGTAAATGGAAAAATCCTATTGTCAAACTTCAAAAACATCAAAAATATATAACATATATTTCAGTGCTCTACTGGGTCTCTCGTAACCAATCGTAATGCAACACAACGGAATATGATTGAGTCTAAATGAGGTTCGAGAGGGCAAGGTTTTGTGCAGCGGGACTTCAGAGCGAGCAAATAATGAGTAAATGATGAGACTTCTAATTTTTAGGCTCAATGAAGTGTATCAAAACAAAGACAGTTGTCAACACATGAGGTTAATATTCCTGATGAATCAGCAGCGTATAAGGAAATCTGAAATGGACTTTTCTAAACGGGGTCAGAGGCCCGACTCCAGGCGCTCCGGTCCTGTAATAATCCGTGTCTCCAGCAAAAAAACTGACATTCTGGGCAACAGTCGCTCGCTGGTGGTGAGAGAACTATTCGCTGTGGAGCCTCGACATCTGGATCCAATCTTCCACAGCCTGTCCGCGCAGCAGTGGGCGACGAGAAACATCTGGTGGAGCTGATGTCAATTACTGCGTTGTGTTTCCCTTCCGAGATAATCCATCCAACACACACAAGCGCGTACACGCTCCCACAAAAAAACTGCCTGCTGAGTGGCTAAACACAAGAACGGGGTCAATGGCGTCCACATACACACACTAAGAGTCAAATTTAACACTGTTTTAACACATGAATCTCTGGCAGTGCAACCACATACAGAGGAATAAAAGTCCATGCTGATATAGCAACTGTGTGCACTGAGCATCCATTTTATAACGGCTGGGACTCAAAGGGTTTTGGATTGCTAATATGACGCAGCTCTCCGCCGCTTTAAGAGGAGAAGCGTGAAGCCAAAGCGGGTCAAGATTGCCTCGTTTAAACGCTAACAGCTGCTCAAACCCAAGTGGAGACCCATGCCTCATTCCCCGCTCTTCTTACTCTCTCTTTCTGACGTGCACAAACTCTCCCACGCGACAGGACTGGACGCCGCGTTGCCAGCGCCGGAGACCCCGACAGCAAGAGCCAAGAGCAATTAAAGTGCTAATTCAAACCTGAAGGGCCCTTTTGTCCTGTGTTTCCTTTCTTCAAGTCAGAGGATCGGAATCTAACCAACCCCGTCCCCAACACACACACACACACACAAACTTCTCGTCTTTTAAGAGCTCCAGCCAAAGCTGAAGGGGAAAATTACACCAAAGTTCTAAAGCTTTATGTTTCCAAATGGATTATGCACCATAAACTCACGAGAGGCTCATTATAGAGGGATGGACACAGGCATTCAAGCTGACAGGATTCTGGACAAAACTGTAAATTTCATGTTTTGGAAATGGCCCATTGTATTACCATGTTTTTTAAACCATGTGTTTTTTAAAGAACACTTACGAAAAGTACCATGGCACTACCATGGTTTGGTTTGTTGGCCATTTACCATAGTATTAGAAAGTTTTCTGGACATTTACCATGGTATTTTGAGATATGCAT
>NC_137131.1:1987001-2022001 GCF_949319135.1 Squalius cephalus | reverse complement strand
GACACACACACACACACACACACACACACACACACTTCAAGACAGTAAGGTTATATATGAGCAGATGGACACCAGGGACGGCTTATCGTACGTTGACATACAGCTCCTCCTCAGCACAAACATATGCATTTACATTTCATTTTTATCAGGCAAACACACACACACACACATACACACACACACGCACACACACACACACACACACACACACACACACACACACACACACACACACACACACACACACACACACACACACAAACACACTCAACTCACACACACACACACACACACACACACACACACACACACACACACACTCATATATACAGTATTAGTGTTATTTTAGTATAATTAATATGCTATTATAGTTTAATTAATATTTTGAATGAGCTTTTTATTTTTATATTTTCAGTGTTTTTTGGAAATTTTTGTATTTTTATTAATATTTAGGTTTAATCATTTTTTTCCCGGTTTAAGTTTGAGTATTATTAGTATTGAATATTATTTATCTCCATTTTCCAGTTTATTTCCAGTAATTGTAGTGCTTATTTCTGTAAGTTGCCAAAGCAGCATTTATATTTTTTGTTTATTTTAGTTTTTTTTCGTCAAATATTTATATATCTTTTATTTCAATGAGCAAAACATGGAACAACAATTCTTTTTTATCAAGATTTAGGTCCACATACACTCACCTAAAGGATTATTAGGAACACCTGTTCAATTTCTCATTAATGCAATTATCTAATCAACCAATCACATGGCAGTTGCTTCAATGCATTTAGGGGTGTGGTCCTGGTCAAGACAATCTCCTGAACTCCAAACTGAATGTCAGAATGGGAAAGAAAGGTGATTTAAGCAATTTTGAGCGTGGCATGGTTGTTGGTGCCAGACGGGCCGGTCTGAGTATTTCACAATCTGCTCAGTTACTGGGATTTTCACGCACAACCATTTCTAGGGTTTACAAAGAATGGTGTGAAAAGGGAAAAACATCCAGTATGCGGCAGTCCTGTGGGCGAAAATGCCTTGTTGATGCTAGAGGTCAGAGGAGAATGGGCCGACTGATTCAAGCTGATAGAAGAGCAACTTTGACTGAAATAACCACTCGTTACAACCGAGGTATGCAGCAAAGCATTTGTGAAGCCACAACACGCACAACCTTGAGGCGGATGGGCTACAACAGCAGAAGACCCCACCGGGTACCACTCATCTCCACTACAAATAGGAAAAAGAGGCTACAATTTGCACGAGCTCACCAAAATTGGACAGTTGAAGACTGGAAAAATGTTGCCTGGTCTGATGAGTCTCGATTTCTGTTGATTTCTTGATTTCTCGATTCATTAATCTGACTATGCATCCGTGCATTTAATTGCCATTGGCTCGTGTGATAGTAATATAGATCTTAGTAGTATTTTAAGTGATAATTGATTCTATAAACAACTATAAAAGATACATTTTTGGATATGATCCAAAATACAAAATGGTGGCCACGTGCAACTAGCCTGAAGGCCATAAATGCTGTGTTATAAGTTTTGATGTGTTTTAGGTGGTTTGTATTGTTGTTGCTGATGATTTGATAAGATATTGTGTCTGTAAATAGTTGTTTCTACTAAAAAAGTATGATTTTTTACATTACAAATCTTTAAATGCTGTTTTCTCATAATGAGTTGTTTGTCATTCTCCGGATCAACTGAGGAAGTTTTATGATAATATATATTATTTTAAAATGTTACCCTATTCACCTGTAGTGTCTCGCCTTAAGGTAGTGGTGGGTTGTGTATAGCTGAATGCATTATAGGCTAGCCTGCATTCTTTAGTTTAAATTAGTTGCTATTTTTTTGGCACAAAAGCTTAATTTCCACCAGGCTGATTGCATTGTATATGGTTGATTTAACAGAAATTAGGGAGTGTGTTGTTATTTATTTCAAACCGTGCTCTGCTGATAGTTTTCATTATTTGAATTTCTTTTACTTTTAGCCTACTTTATTTTCGGGCGAACTGTCTTTGCTCTGCTGACTAGCCTGAATAAAATAGACAGGTTATTGTCTATGCTGGTGATTTGTCCAGCCTTTATTGAGCTCTGATGGTTGAACATGATGATTAGACAGTATTTTGTTATTGCCTTTGCCGAATAGTGCAAAATAAAGTTGTAACTGTTTTTGCAGTTTGTCTATTCTTTTTTCTACTCTCTAAGGTTTAATTATTAAAGTCTAGGAAAGACTATAGGCCCACTCACTTTTTCACTGACCCGCCCAAAATACAATTTCTGCCTACGCCACTGAAACATACACACACACACACACACACACACACACACACACACACACACACACACACACACACACACACACACACACACACACACACACACACATAGAGAGAGAGAGAGAGAGATACAGCAAAGTTCCAAAGACAGCATACGACAGGTCTGAGACCCCAGACAGACATGAAGGATTATGAGAACAGATGGTGTAATGGTAGAAAACACCCAAACCAAAAATGCAAATATTCATATAACACCCCCATATGCACATAAACACACACACACACACACACGCGCGCGCATGCTATATTGCTATACAATGCAATGCTATATTATATGGTTTGAAAAATCTTGGAGAATAAGTAAATACCATGGCATTTAATTATATTGCACAGAAACATATATAATATAATATAATATAATATAATATACAGTTTTTTAAATTGCTAACAAGCATTGTTCAATACTGAAGCCACATTTTTAAAACTCTTAAATAAACTCGTTCCACCATTATACTGGCATTCAGAAAACACACACGTCACTCATAAACACACTGACCTGAAAAACACTCAAAACCAGGGAGCATTGCATTAATGTTGAACTTTTATTTTTAACGTTTGAATGTTTTTTATTCACATAAACATTCATTATATGATAACAATAAGATATTTTCATTTTACTGACTGTATTGCAGTATAAATAATGAATGAAAAAATTAAGCAAATTGTTTTTTTTCTATATCTTTACATATAGTTATTTACATCCAAGAAATAAAAAGTTGAAACAACAACAAAATCCAAAAGCAATGATAATTAGAAAACAACAACAACAACAACAAACACAAAAAAAGATCCGAAATCAGAAACATGTGTAGTATAATGGTGTGTGTGTGTGTGTGTGTGTGTGTGTGTGTGTGTGTGTGTGTGTGTGTGTGTGTGTGTGTGTGTGTGTGTGTGTGTGTGTGTCGTCGCTGTGATGGACTGGTCATCTGTCCAGGGTGTTTTCCTCTCATACGACCCGAGACTCTGGGAAACACTCCAGCCTCCCCACGACACACAGGACAAGCAGTTTGGAAAATGCATGGAATGTATGGAATGTACAGTATGGATGCACAGTATGGATGTACAGTGCTGTGAGGTGCTAGTTCTCCCTCGCTCTCCCACTCTTTTTCCCTATCAATGTGTCTTCATTGATCCATGTTTCCAATCAAAATCATTCTGAGGACATCCTGATTTTCAAAAGATGACTGAAAAAATGACTACTGTAATAGAGACTAAAAATAGGACTTAAATTGCAATTTTGTTTTTAATAATTATGATTTAATTTCATTGTAAAAATTTTGCTAATATTTAAATTTCAATATAATTCCTGCAGAGTTTGCCATCATACTGATTTGAATGTGCTTTTATTAATTTTTAGCATTAGAAAAATCTGCTGCAAATATAGTGTTTTGCAGAAAGTTTTACAAAAGTGTTCATGGATTTTTGGGAAATATGGTCATTGCATGCATTTTGTGTGAAAGCAATGAAAATTTATTTTATTTAAAATATAAATTATTTAAATTGAGTTTTGAAAATGTGGCTTCAGTATTGAACCATGCATGTTTTTTTAATTTTATTATTATAATTTTTTTGAACAATATCAATTTACAAACTCAAGTAGGGAACAATAATATGCATGTGAAAATATACACAAATAACATGTAATTAAATCTCCATCATATCTGTGCATATAGGCCTATGCCTAAATAGGTTAGTGTATAAAAAAATAAAAACAACAACAGCATATTTAGTACAATAAACAAAAGCATAATCTTCAAAATGCTTAAAGGGGGGATTGAACAATGATTGTTAGCAATTGAGAAAAACTAATGTTGGTTTACACATAAGTGCAGATAAAGAGTGATTTCACCAGTAGAGGGAGACACAGTTACTGTAAATCTATTGAGGAGAGGAATCTGGAAACACTAAAGAGAAGCAACACTGCAGTTGTAAGTTGTGTTGAACAGTAAAAGAAACTTGACTACACAAAAGCTTGCAGAATCAGTGGTTTATATGTGTGTCAGTGAGGAGCTCTGGGTCATTGTGTTTGCTGAGGAACAATCCAAACTTTTCCGCGTATAAAGAGACTAATTAGAGCCTTTCTCCGGGAATTAGGTCGAATAGTTTCACACTGTACCGTCAATGCAAACGAGTTTCTTTCCCAACATTAGCAGGAGTCTGGAAATGAGTTTCAGATGAAGGGCTTCAGCTGCCTGTGCTTCAGATCTGACAGCTGAGATCCGGAGGTAAAAATAATACACTCACAAAATATAGCATGCTAAAAATGTACTATAAATAAATGTTATGCCAAAATACCACAGTTATGATATCAGTTATGACACACACACACACACACACACACACACACACACACACACACACACACACACACACACACACACACACACACACACACACATATACCTACCCATCACAGAAAACTGATGTATTTTCATGTCATTACATTGTTTAGAGCTTAAGAAACAAATTAGGGAAAATATTTGAACCAAACTTTGTATAAAGATGATTCTCAGCTATATATGTTATGAAAGATATAATGAGAACTGATATACCATTTTACTTTATGCAATATGTGGGTGAAATGGCCATAACTGTGTAGTGCCATTCAATACAATTTATCTATATCTGTATCTAATTGCGTGTGTTCTTAATTGACAACATTTTCATAATAATATCCATTTGGTATCTCTGAAAAGCCCAGAATCTGCTCTTTACAGGACATCCAGACTGAGACATGTACAGCAAACATATAATGTCCACTACAGAGGACAAAAGCCTATTCCTGGAGGATATGAATAATATATATATATATTTTAAAAATTCCCCCCATTTGTTTCTTTTGTTCTAAACAATGTAATGACTTGGAAAAAATACTTAATTCAAAAAAACTTTTTTTTTTTCTGTGTCTCAGGAGGATATGACAATAAAGTAATTTGAAACCTTACAAGTGAATTGAGAATCTTAAAATATTCCATGACTCATTGAATTCAATCACTAGAAATAAGAAGCGTATAAAAACATTTCTTATATTGAAAAAAATAATTTATCTGTTATCCAATATCTGTTTGGCTTATGTTTGATGTTAAATGTCCATTGTAAAATTTTATGAAAGTTGGAAAAAAAAAAAAAGTGAATTGAGAGAGAGAAAGAGAGAGAGAGAGAGAGAATTTTAATTTTAAATACACCTTTATTTTAACAATTTAGTCTTGAATTATTCACACCTCATCCAACAATTAGGCTATTATTATTATTAATTTTTTTACATGTAGCCTACATTTAAAAGTCAACACCAATTCATTTGTGTTCAATTCATCAACACCAACTTATAGTATGCAAACTCTACTTTTACTCTATTACCACAAGCCCCAAAAACATAGGAACCACACTTATTGCATTCTGCCTTAGAAGTTTATTTTTTCTTGTTTTCCAGATTACTAATTTTGCAGTGCCAGATACAAAAAAAATTAAAACCAAAGCCCTTTTGAGAGAGAGAGAGAGAGAGAGAGAGAGAGAGAGAGAGAGAGAGAGAGAGAGAGAGAGAGTAGGAGGGGGTTATAGTGGAGTTGAGTTCGGGACTGCAGCGCCCGTCGCTCCGCTGGTATTCCAGGAATGTGTTGATCATGGCGGCCGCAGTGAAGCCCGTGAGGAGCGGATTGCTGGAGCTCCGCGTTACCGTTCACCACTGGATCCGCGTGCTTGCCACTCTCAGCGAGGACTCGTTCACCGTGAGTCCCGGAGAAACCGGCGAGGAGACCGGGAACAGCTGCTCGCCCGCGCCCGGAGCTGTTAACGGGGATCCGGCGAACCTCAGCGCCTCCCCGGTACCGGACACCATCACCAACGTCAAGCGAACCGTCAGAGTCACCAAACAAGAAGTCGGAGGACTCGGAATAAGTATTAAGGGTAAGACGACTAGTTTATATCGGTTATCAAAGTGTTAATAAACTTATTCTTCCTGAAGAGTTTGGAAACTCTTTATGAATCAATCAGGATTCATAAATATTAGATGCTGTATTTTAAACCTTTTAAAATAATTTATTGTTTTTTAAATCTTAGTTTCTTATATGGATTTCTTTTAAGTAGCCTATTCGTGGTAAAGTTATGGTAACAGATGGTAATAAGCCTATTAAAATAAAACCAATAACAAAACTGATACCGATTATGTAAAAACTTTTATGTAAATATCGGCGAAATATCGGTAAAACCGACTAATGGTTGATCACTAGCTGTATATGGGGTTTCCAAGAATATAATGGTAGCAAAATGTTTAAAAAAACAACAACCAAAAAAAAAAAAAAAAAAAAAACAGTATTATTGTACTTTGTGCTAATTTTTTGTAATCCATGGCAATATGGTCTCAATTCTGAGACATAAAATCTTGGAGTGCCATAAAAATATAGTACATTAATTTCAGTACCATGGTATTATCTTCTTGCACTTTGGTGGTAGTACTACAATATCCTATCTTTTGGGTTTCTGGTTATTTCTAGTATCTTAAAACTGTGACAGCTGTCACATTAAGTGAAGACCTTAGAGAAACTACATTTGACCACCATATAAGTTCTGATGTTTTCTAATGATTTGCATGATGTGGCTTTATGGGTTAGTGAATCATGCAGTATGTGTGTGTTCTCGGGGGTCGACAGCTGAGTGGAGAATTACCCATCATGCTCAGCTTGTCTCTGGCTTCAGATGAAAGCTGTGGAACAAGAGCAGAGAAGAGTATGGTGCTGTTTATTTTAGGGAGCCAGAGAGGGACGACCTTGCCTTGAGTCTGAAGTGCAGTTGTACGTCTATATTTACAGTGCCAGAGAGTCTTTGGACCCGTCGTTCGGACTCTTTTGGAGAAAAGGTCTTTAGTATTCAATCTTTCAGATCCCTCAAATATGATCATCCTCATGCAAGGAAGCCCCAGTCTAAAATTTAAAAGGCTATATATTTTCGTTTATTAAGGCCCAAATTATACTGCGAAAGAGTAGTTATAAACATTTTAAAATATAATTTTTTTAGTTTCTATTATATTACATTATTTCAAATAAAATAAAAATTTCAACACACTATAGTACTGTTCTGTAGGGATGCACTGATATGAAAATTTTGGCCGATACCGATAACCGATAATTCTTTATATTTAAAAGCCGATAACCGATATATTGGCCGATAAATCTAAATCCAAATTTTTATGTAATTTTTGAGAGCCTGAATACAAAAACAAAAGTTTCACCATTAAAATCCACGTCCCAAAACACAATTATAATGTTCTTATTGTAATTACAGTAGCCGATATGACAGACTTGTGCTTCACATGTTGCACTGAACTGTATTTTCCTTTTTTGAAGGGATTCCAGTCATATTTCAAGCAATTTAAAACCATCATGTTGAACAGTGCGCATCTGAAGCGTCTCAGCTGAAGGAAATAATACATTATTTATCGGCTTTAATATATCGGCCAAATTTTCTTATTGGGCCGATAACGATAACATTAAAAATGAACCGATATCGGCCGATACCGATATGGTGGTCGATATACCGTGCATCCCAACTCTACTGTATTATTTAATTATTTAAATAATTTATATTATTTTTTTTTTTTTATAAATTTTCTTATTTATTTTAATTAAATTTATTTATTTATTTATTTATTTATTTTTTACATGTTTTTCTTGAAACTTTTTTATAAGTTTGACACATGAAAACTTAGCTTCTCTTCTCTACTAAGAACTCTTTGCTTGGGTTTGTATTTTTTTTTATTTCACAAGCCTGAAATTATCCAACTAGAATTTGATTACTCTATAGAGTTCATGTAGCTCCGCCCCTTTTCAGCTCCGCGCTCCTCGTGTTCCTTCTTCCGGTTTGTATTTCCACATGATGAAGGTAAGATCTTACAGATTTATGAATGAGGAGCTCGTTTTAAAATCTTCCCAGTCTATGACATCCGCTTCAAACATTACAGCGCTCGTGATAACTTTCATTAACCTACAATAAATAAATAAATCCACTTCACCAGCTAATTAACTCTAAAGATGGCTCCGCGCTTGTTTCTCTGGTGCATAAGGTCTATTGGATGTTGGAATGTCAAGTTTAATTGAGTTATTTCCCTCAAACTGTAGTTGATTTTATTACAGATATTTTGTCATGTCAGGTGTGCGTTGCATTTTCAGCATGGCCACAAGGGGCACTATTGCAGGTGTGTTTATGGCCTAAATCAGCGATTCCCAACTTTTTCGTCAGACAAACCACTTAGATGTGAAATATTTATGTGAAGTTCTTAGATTTTAAGGTAATATTTTAATAATTTACCAACACATTTGCATATTCTCGGTGCTGTGATGATTGATATTGGTCAAATGACATGCAGGTGAACAGATAAACATTCAGAAAGTGTTTTATTTAGATTGTTTTTATTTTTAAATGATTCATATATTGGGCTGCACAAATCATATTGCAATTATTTAGTCATAAATGGGGATTTTAACTGTGATATGATCATAACATTTCATATTGCTGCTGCTGTAACCAACAAAACAAATATTTAGTTTTTATTGCATGTACGTAAGTGATGGCCCCACTGTTCTTTTTCATTAAAGTTCTGCCATGTTGTTGTGAATTAGTTTTATTGCTCAAGATTATTACAGGCAGCTCCCGAAATAACTTGTGCGATGTACCGGTTATGATGGACTGAGACGACTGGAAAGATGAGGGACTCGGGGGGGAAAGTCACAATTTTTATCAGGAAATTTTCTTCCCTCAAATCATGCAGCCATGCTTGTAACACAATTCTGATGTAACACTGACATCCAAAAGCCTTCTTCATTTTTTATTTATTTAATTATTTTTTAAAATTTATTTTATAATATTTCCCCCAAAATTTTGTAGAATTATTTAATAATTTAACAGTTACTACAATATTTACTGCTATTTTTCTAAAATACTAATTTCTTATTTTACAGTGCAATAGTATTATTATAATAGTGATATTTCTTATTTTGTTTAATATTTTATTTGACAATAATAATTATAATATGTGTTAATAATAAAATAAGTATTAATTTGTAATTAAATTTTTGCCCAAATTGTGTATAATTATATTGGTATATAATCACAAAAATGTTGCCCTGATTCTGCAATCCAACAAAAAAGCACAGCAAACCTGGAGCTCTTAAAAAAAAAATAATAATAATAATAATTTTGTAAAAACATTTCAGGAAATTTTCTTCCCTCAAATCATGCAGCCATGCTTGTAACACAATTCTGATGTAACACTGACATCCAAAAGCCTTCTTCATTTTTTATTTTTTTAATTATTTTTTTACATTTATTTTATAATATTTCCCCCAAAATTTTGTATAATTATATTATTTAATAATTGAACAGTTACTACAATATTTACTGCTATTTTTTACTCATTTCTTATTTTACAGTGCAATAGTATTATTATAATAGTGATATTTCTTATTTTATTTTTACAATAATAATTATAATAATGTATTAATAATAAAATAAGTATTAATTTATAAATACGTTTTTTTCCCAAATTGTGTATAATTATATTGATATATAATCACAAAAATGTTGCCCTGATTCTGCAATCCGACAAAAAAGCTCAGCAAACCTGGAGCTCTTAAAAAATAATAATAATAATAATTTAGTAAATTTTTTTCAGGAAATTTTCTTCCCTCAAATCATGCAGCCCTGCTTGTAACACAATTATGATGTAACACTGACATCCAAAAGCCTTGTTCATTTTTTGGTTCAACTCACTCAAATTGTTATGCTGATAATATATGTTGAAATTGAAAGATTTGTGCGACATTAGAAGCGTTTTCTCTAGTGGCCTCAGACCTTTGAACACTGTGTTTGCACAAGAATGATGCAGTCAGTGTTGCATTTCAGCATTAGTGTGTTTGTGCAGGACGTCCTGGCAGGGACTGCAGCGAGAAATGATTGATAACGTGCTGGAGCTCAAGCGGAGAGACCGGAGGTTGCCAACAGTATCTGGCAGGAGCCGAGATCCCACCCGCATTCGCGTCGCATGTGTCTTTAAGGGTCAAAAGGTCACTAGGATAGAAAGCAGATTAGGGGTACTTAGACGAGACCATTTCTGATACACGCTGACGATGCTGGTGAGGAAGAAGCTCACGGTCTCACAGTCAGCAAGTCTAAAACCTGGAACCACATATAAATGTTTTATGGTTTATACACACCCCTGTCCTTGAATTTCTAGATGTAAGTTTAAAGCGTATACGAGCCTTTTGAGACCAGCTGCCTAATTCTCATTGGATATTTCATTCAGATGCTCGAGAAAGCCACAGACCGAACCATCATCCACTAAAGAAGATATATGTGCATCTGTGGTCTGTAATATTTGGAGCACACACCCCAGATCAAGGATGAAGACGATGAAATTTCGATTGGTATCACAGTGTTGCCCATAAATCACATCAAAGTTGATTTAGAGTTGGGGTTTTTATGCAATTGATCTGTATTTAGCAATGCATATATTTAACTAGTCTAGAACTAGACTTTTTGTATGTAATGATTTGTGTGAATAGTTAATGGCATTGTGTCTCCTCTGTGTTTGGACAGCACGATATTAGAAAAAACCGACAGTTTTCTGTAATTTTCTGCAATATACAGTGTATTGCAATATGAAAAACAATACAGTAATTTTCACCAGATTACTTGGATGACTATATCTGAAAAGAATTAATCATTCTATGATTGGGTGATTTTGTTGGAAAGTGCATCTGTGTAAAAAATGTAAATAATTTTACAAAGCTGAAAAATTATTATATATATATTAGGGCTGTCAAAAGATTAATCGCGATTAATCGCATCCAAAATAAAAGTTTGTGTTTACATAATATATGTGTGTGTACTGTGTATAATTATTTTGTATATATCAATACACACACATGCTTGTATATATTTAAGAAAAATGTGTAATTTATATATAAAAAAATTATATTTATATATAATATAGCCTAAATTATATATATAAATATATACAGTATATGTATGCAAATATTTCTTAAATATATACATGCATGTGTGTGTATGTATTTATATATACAAAATAATTATACACAGTACACACACATATATTATGTAAACACAAACTTTTATTTTGGATGCGATTAATCGCGATTAATCTTTTGACAGCCCTAATATATATATATATATATATATATATATATATATATATATATATTTTTTTTTTTTTTTTTTTTTTTTTTTTTTTTTGTGCGTGTGAACCATCCTCATAGGTTTGAACAATTTGGGAAGAACACTGACTCAGTAACCATAAAGCGTACAGTTTTTATAATATGATTTTATTGTGATTAATAGCAAATAAAAAATATTAAAACAAGAAATAAATTGCAATAATTATATTATACTGTAAAATAAAAAATAGCATTTAATAAAAACAAAATAGTACAGCTGTAAAATTACAATACTAATATGTACGTCTTAATTTCCTTATTTTAAAATATTAAACCATCAAGATATTTTCTCTGCCGGTTTCAGAGCGAAGCGCGGCACTGTGTTCATTTAGATGCTTGCAGATCACGATTTGATTATCACTTGATTAAGCCATATTGCAATATCAATTTTATTTCAATATATTGTGCAACCACAAATTTTACTCTCATAGTATTTTATAGTGCAACAGATTAACATGAGATGAGAGGGAATAGTTAGAATGGTCCTCAGACTAAAATGCCACAAAATATATTTCACTTGCAATGTTTGCATGAAAGAATTGAAAATATTTACATAAAAAGTCATTTCATTTGAATAATTACTTATGCAACTTATGCATAAGTATAATTACTTATAAAAGAATTGAAAATATTTACATAAAAAGTAATTTCATTTGAATAATTACTTATGCATTATATACTCCAAAAATGATCTTTAAACACAATCTTTGTCTTTCCCAGAAAGAATCTGTCTGTCCTCCTCCATGTTCTCTTTAGTCTCGATGGCCATTTTAAGTTTCTGCCAGAATGCCCGAGTATCTTCTCCAGGTTTGGGCCACCGTAGATACGTGCGTTTCTTCACTAGCTTCCGCATCCGGTAATACGGTGAAAGCTGGTGTGCGGGAATATCCTCAAGGAAAACAAGAACCAAAACATCTTTCTGTTCATCGAAAAGTCTGAAGCTGGCCACCTGGATCTCATGCGAACACCAAACGCTTCTCAGGTAGTTGTGTGTGATCAGGCACACGGTTTTGCGGCTGTTGTATATTCCGTCCATGATGTTGTCGATAATGGCCTTTCCTGGTTCGAAGTCTCTGTGATGAAGACACAATCTCAAGCCGTGCTCGCCCTCCAGTTTGGGCACAAGCTCCTCCATGACCCATGGCTCCTCTTGAACATTGTAGGAAATGAAGGCGTCATATTGGAAACTAAGATGTTTTGTGGTTCGCTTCCTCTTTCTGTCATTGAGGAAAGCTAAGAAAAGGTAGTACGTATAGACCAGATGCCACTTTAGGAAGTGGTAGATAAATGAAACGACTAGCGTGAGAATGACAATAGAAGAGCTGCAGATAAAGCAGATGAAGTCGTAATTCACATAGCAGGATTCAGTGTTGAAGGCCGCCAGATTTGTTCCGCTTAAAGAAAGGGGGTAGCGACATTCGTACCTGTTCAGGTAAAGCACCTGTGTGGCATTGTTTCCGGCAGCCCAGTCAATGAACCAAGCGTTATTACAGTCGCACGTGAAGCTGTTGTTACGCAGATCAAGCACTTTAAGTTGAGGAAGAGACTGGATGATGGTTTGGTTTATCAGTTGAAGGTCATTCATACTGGCGTGTAGGCTTTTCAGACTGGAGAGATTTGCGTCAACTAAGAAGTTCAAAGACTTGAGGTGAGATCGACCCAAACTGAGGAGATGTAGGCCTGATATTGGGTGGAAAAGCCTGGATGTCAAAGCATTTATGTTGGCAAGATTATTACTTGTCAAATCCAAGTAATAAAGATTAGGAGTGTAAGTGAACGTGTCCACGTGCAAACACTCTACATTGAGGTTCCCGGCATAAAAAGCTTCTAATTTTTTGAGACCTTTCAGGAGGTTTGAGGGCATGTGCTTTAAGCCTCGACGTTGACTATTAATCATCAAAACTTTAAGTTCACTTAACATGGTGAACGGTGGGTTTCGTAGCTCCACTTGACTCGCGTACGATAAGTAATTGCTACTCAGATCTAATATTTGTAGGCGAGCCAGAGCGGTGAAACCTGCAAAGATTTTTAGAGTTCTTTTGGTGATTTTATTACATGCAAGATAAATCTCTGCTAAGTTTATCAGTCCTTCAAAAGCATGTGGTTTAATTGAAAATATCTGATTATCTGCGAGATACAAGACCTGAAGGGAACGTAAAGCTTTAAATGAGTGATTTTCGAGCGTACTCAACTTATTGCTCGTTAAATCTAGGTATCGTAAGTTTTGGGGGCCGTATGTGAAGGCGTCACCGAGCATTAACAAACTATTACGGTTTAAAATAAGCTCATCGAGATTCCATAAATCCTTAAATACACATGCATTGATTGTTACAATTCCATTCATACCCAAAAAGAGGTGCCTCAACTGTGTGAGGTTTGCAAAATCAGAGCAGTCGAGTTTTTCAATGGCGTTGAGATGAAGGTCGAGAAGCCGTAAGTTGGGGAGAAACTGAAGAGTGTCGTTCAGTTGCGTCACACGGTTGCATTGTATACGTAACACCGTCAAGTTGACTAGATGTTCAAATGACGATTTATACATTCTCAATATTCCATTGTCTTTTAGGTGTAACTCATTCAGAAGTGAACATGGTCTAAACATGTGATCGGTAAGTACAGAAAGATGGTTTCCCTCGAAGTGGAGACCCCTCAGACTAGGTGAACATGCCTTTTGTAAAAGAGTCTCCGCATTGAACTCCTTCAGATAATCCAGTGCCATCCAGGTCACAGAAGTGAAACTCTGCATTATATCACCCAGTTGTTTCTCTGCAATGAGATTCCCACTGAGGTTGAGAGTCTTAATCGTGTTCAGGAAGGCCTTGTCTAGAATTAACCAATCTAGAGTATCGTTCTGGAAACAGGCTGCCAAGTCCAAGTATTCAAGACCTGGAAAAATGTTTTCCGTAATCTTGAACATTGTCAAGGTGTTCAGTGATAGATCCAGCTTTTTCAAACCGAAGAGGGCTGATGGGATGTCGCTTGAGTTGAAAACACTGAAGCGGTTCATTCCCAAGTAAAGTTCCTCCAAATGTGGAATTTGAAAGACAGACTGGAATCTGGAAATGTGCTTTAACTTGTTATTGGTAAGGTTTACAAACCTCAAGTTTGGAAGTGTTGCGAACGACTGGTTTTCAATCACCTCAAGGTAATTTGAGTCAAGTCTTAAATGAGACAGATTTGCAAGACGACTGAGCAGTTTTGTGGCAACAGCTTGTATTTTATTGTTGGACAGGTTGAGCTCTTCCAAGTTTGGTAGGTCACTCAATGCATTGTTGGTTATTTCAGATATCCTGTTGTGAGACATGTTTAAATTGATAAGGTTTGGAAGTCTGATGAAATCCCCTTCAATGATCCGAGTGATGGAATTGTAGGAAATATCCAAAACGACAGTGTTTTGTGGTAACGTTGAAGGTATTCTCCTGTAGCCCATCCTGCAGCACATCACCTTCAAATGGGCAGAGTAGTCCAAAGGGAAATATATTGTGCAGTTACCCAGAGAAAACTCATCTGTCGGAGTTATGAGGACGCAACAGTTCAAAACGAAGAAAAACAAAGAACTTTTCCAAAGTTTGTTATTTCTCATTTTGAAGTTTCCACGTTTACTTGCAACGTTTGAAATCTCTAAACAAAAGTCTGCATTGAATTGAGAAGGAGATTATGAGGCTTAAAATCGCAACAGATGAAAACTTCTTTAATTCTTAGGCTTGAATGGCCGTCTCAAACAGTATCTTGATCTTCCCCTGTAAGACAGATTTTTGTGCATAAAAACACATTATTCTTTAAAATTGTGCTATGAAAAATATGCATGAAAGTCCCATTTGTTACCATAGATCTGGTCTAATTTGCAATTAAAGACAAAAGTATTTGGGTTGATTGTAAACTGCTTTTTTGTAAACATGTAAACTACAGTTTTATCAATTTTACTCCTTTTTTTGCATTATTTAGTCATCCTCATGTTGTTGGTCCTTGGAACACAAAAGGTGAATTTTCATGTCAATATCCTGGTCATTCTTTCACATTTTATAATACGAGGAACTAAAGACTTGAGCTGTCAAGCTCAGAAAAGACCAATTTGTTACCATAGCTTATAAATCTTGTCTAATTTGCAATTAAAGACAAATGCATTTGGATTGTAAACATGTAAACTACAGTTTTATCAAATTTAAACTCCTTTTTTGTCTCTATGACTGAAATATTTGTTTTTGTGCAATTAGATTGGCATATCAACTCTTAAGAGAATGACTTTGCCACCTGCTTGATCTAGTTATCAGTATAAAAAAAATATTCCTTACCAGTTTGTCCATATTTTTCAGTGGCACCATGCAACCCATCAGAAAAGTTTGAAAGATGAAGCTATTTGAGTAAATCCTTTTGTGGTAATGCTGAACTTTACAGGATGAGGTGTCACTGTCATACTGTCTGCTTATTTGCAGGCTTCTTCTTGATTGGTCATCTTTGTCAGCACATGATTAAAAAAAGACTTGTTAGACCACAGAGACGTTTTTACAAAGTTAAGAGAAACTTACTTTTAGATTTTTACTGTGGCCAGTTGCACAATCTGTTACAAAAGTTAGTCATAAAACTTTCATAACTTCAGTTACATAAAAAATGTAGATTGGTCTAATTTTATAACCAGAAAGTAAGGCTGATTAGCTCTTACTAACTTCTAGTTGGTCATACTAGTTCTTAAGACACAGACATAATGTCTATGTTTATGCAACTGACCCATGGTTCTCTTAGATGTTCTTGTTCATCTACAAATAAAAACTTGGAAGAGAAATTTTAGTGTATGCATATCAAAAAAATGTGGCTATTGTAATTTACCACATTTGTATGTTGGTTTACAGGCGGTAAAGAGAATAAGATGCCCATCCTGATCTCAAAGATCTTCAAAGGGCTGGCAGCGGACCAGACGGAGGCTCTTTACGTGGGCGATGCGATTTTGTCCGTGAACGGGAACGACCTCAGAGAAGCCACTCACGATGAAGCTGTACAGGCCCTGAAGAAAACAGGCAAAGAAGTCATTCTGGAAGGTAAGACAGAGCTGATTGTTTGGCTTGAAGGAATAGTTCAGCCAAAAGTGAAATTGATGTCATTATTTAGTCATCCTCGTGTTGTTGGTCCTTGGAAAACAAAAGGTGAATTTTCATGTCTATGTCCCGGTCTTTCTTTTACATTTTATACTACGAATAAATAAAGACTTGAGCTGTCAAGCTTCGAAATTAAAAACTTCATATGCATTTTTCTCTGCTGAAGTCATACTGTAAGGAAAAGGTCCAAATTTAAGTCATTATTCACTGGAAATCTAAAATCCTAACCTACTGTAACTTTCCTAAGCATTCATGAGAGAAGTAGTGACATCTGACACATGAAAACAAAGTTTTTATAAGCCTGATGCAGAGTTATTATCATTAAAGGGTTAGTTCACCTCATTGGTTCTTGCTGAAGCTCAAACGTGATGCGTAACACGAGACTGAACCTCATTGGTTCTTGCTGAAGCTCAAACGTGATGCGTAACACGAGAATGAACCTCATTGGTTCTTGCTGAAGCTCAAACGTGATGCGTAACACGAGAATGAACCTCATTGGCTCTTGCTGAAGCTCAAACGTGATGCTTAACACGAGACTGAACCTCATTGGTTCCTCAGAAGCTCAAACGTGATGCGTAACACGAGAATGATCCTCATTGGTTCCTCAGAAGCTCAAACGTGATGCATAACACGAGAATGAACCTCATTGGATCTTGCTGAAGCTCAAACGTGATGCGTAACACGAGACTGAACCTCATTGGTTCTTGTTGAAGATCAAACGTGATGCGTAACACGAGAATGAACCTCATTGGCTCTTGCTGAAGCTCAAACGTGATGCGTAACACGAGAATGAACCTCATTGGTTCTTGTTGAAGATCAAACGTGATGCGTAACACGAGAATGATCCTCATTGGTTCTTGCTGAAGCTCAAACGTGATGCGTAACACGAGACTGAACCTCATTGGTTCTTGTTGAAGATCAAACGTGATGCGTAACACGAGAATGATCCTCATTGGTTCTTGCTGAAGCTCAAACGTGATGCGTAACACGAGAATGAACCTCATTGGTTCTTGTTGAAGATCAAACGTGATGCGTAACACGAGAATGATCCTCATTGGTTCTTGCTGAAGCTCAAACATGATGCGTAACACGAGAATGAACCTCATTGGTTCTTGTTGAAGATCAAACGTGATGCGTAACACGAGAATGATCCTCATTGGTTCTTGCTGAAGCTCAAACGTGATGCGTAACACGAGAATGAACCTCATTGGTTCTTGCAGAAGCTCAAACGTGAAGCGTAACACGAGAATGAACCTCATTGGCTCTTGCTGAAGCTCAAACGTGATGCGTAACACAAGAATGATCCTCATTGGTTCTTGTTGAAGATCAAACGTGATGCGTAACACGAGAATGATCCTCATTGGTTCTTGCTGAAGCTCAAACGTGAAGCGTAACACGAGAATGAACCTCATTGGCTCTTGCTGAAGCTCAAACGTGATGCGTAACACAAGAATGATCCTCATTGGTTCTTGTTGAAGATCAAACGTGATGCGTAACACGAGAATGATCCTCATTGGTTCTTGCTGAAGCTCAAACGTGATGCGTAACACGAGAATGAACCTCATTGGTTCTTGCAGAAGCTCAAACGTGAAGCGTAACACGAGAATGAACCTCATTGGCTCTTGCTGAAGCTCAAACGTGATGCGTAACACAAGAATGAACCTCATTGGTTCTTGTTGAAGATCAAACGTGATGCGTAACACGAGAATGATCCTCATTGGTTCCTCAGAAGCTCAAACGTGAAGCGTAACACGAGAATGAGCCTCATTGGTTCTTGCTGAAGCTCAAACGTGATGCGTAACACGAGACTGAACCTCATTGGTTCTTGCAGAAGCTCAAACGTGAAGCGTAACACGAGAATGAGCCTCATTGGTTCTTGCTGAAGCTCAAACGTGATGCGTAACACGAGACTGAACCTCATTGGTTCTTGCTGAAGCTCAAACGTGATGCGTAACACGAGAATGAACCTCATTGGTTCTTGCAGAAGCTCAAACGTGATGCGTAACACGAGAATGATCCTCATTGGTTCTTGTTGAAGCTCAAACGTGATGCGTAACACGAGAATGAACCTCATTGGTTCTTGCAGAAGCTCAAACGTGAAGCATAACACGAGAATGAGCCTCATTGGTTCTTGCTGAAGCTCAAACGTGATGCGTAACACGAGACTGAACCTCATTGGTTCTTGCTGAAGCTCAAACGTGATGCGTAACACGAGAATGAACCTCATTGGTTCTTGCAGAAGCTCAAACGTGAAGCATAACACGAGAATGAGCCTCATTGGTTCTTGCTGAAGCTCAAACGTGATGCGTAACACGAGACTGAACCTCATTGGTTCTTGCTGAAGCTCAAACGTGATGCGTAACACGAGAATGATCCTCATTGGTTCTTGTTGAAGATCAAACGTGATGCGTAACACGAGAATGATCCTCATTGGTTCTTGCTGAAGCTCAAACGTGATGCGTAACACGAGAATGATCCTCATTGGTTCTTGCTGAAGCTCAAACGTGATGCGTAACACGAGAATGAACCTCATTGGTTCTTGCTGAAGCTCAAACGTGATGTGTAACACGAGACTGAACCTCATTGGTTCTTACTGAAGCTCAAACGTGATGCGTAACACGAGAATGAACCTCATTGGTTCTTGCAGAAGCTCAAACGTGATGCGTAACACGAGAATGAACCTCATTGGTTCTTGCTGAAGCTCAAACGTGATGCGTAACACGAGAATGAACCTCATTGGTTCTTGCTGAAGCTCAAACGTGATGTGTAACACGAGACTGAACCTCATTGGTTCTTGCTGAAGCTCAAACGTGATGCGTAACACGAGAATGAACCTCATTGGTTCTCACACGTCAAGCGAACATGCTCGAGCTTCTGTTTATTATAACTAATGTGTGAGTTGATGAATGTTTATATGTGAATAAAAGCATAAATTCAATCATTAAATAAAGTGATCGAGTCTCTTTGGAAAATTTGAACTAAACTGCTCAACTCATATAGATTAATTTTACAATCTGTTTATGAAGTTGACCAGCAATGGTCTGAATTATTCATTCACCATGATTTCTTGAAACCTTGATCATCCACGCACAATTACCACAACCTCATTTTGCTGAACGCTGAATTTGCACACAACCTCACACAAACTATCATATGACTTCACTTATGGTATTTTTTGTGACTTTGGAGCTTGACAGCCCCACTTCATATTCACATTCATTGTACTGAAAAGACCATGACATATATAAAAATAAAAATAAACTTTTCTGTTCCCAAGAAGTAATTTCCCAAGAAACTAAAGTAATTTAGTTTTAGAACAATGTGAGAGTGAGTAAATTCCTTTTCTGCAAGTGAATGTCTGTCTGAGGCTGTCTATAGTTTGCATTTTAGTTTGCAACTCTGTATTGACAAACCCTAGCCTACTTTTTTTAGTTTGCATGCTGTTTCCGTTTTCTCTTTCCCGTAGTGCAGAGGTCAGCAACCTTATTGGCATGAAGAGATCAAATGGGATCTCTTCCATAAGACCTCAGTAATTGCACAAGTGTTTGGAACTAAAATATCAGAGTACAAGTATATCAGTGAATGATAATTTGATTAATGCACATTTTTAAAAGGCTTGATGGGATCCATAATGGAAGATGGGCTATATAGTTTTTATGAGCCTGTGTGTGTGTGTGTGTGTGTGTGTGTGTGTGTGTGTGTGTGTGTGTGTGTGTGTGTGTGTGTGATACCCATAATGCCACATCAGCATTTTATCCCCTTTAAGAAGGCTCTTAAGAGCCAATGAAGCAAGAGTGAATGGTGTTTGCATGTAATGCTGCTCTCAGGTCCTCTGGGATGGACCAACTTACGAGTTCAGAATTCATAATTACGATGAGATGGGCGTTCATAGTGTCAAATGAATGTTGTGACTATTTCAGAATCAGGATCAGAATGAGCTTTAATGCGTGTTTAACACACAAGGAATTGGTCTTGGTGACATGAGCTTCCAGTGCAGAAAAAAAGTACAGAAAATAATAAATTACCCAATAATAAAGAATAGACAATAGAATTAAATATAATGCTGTGCAATGCCATATTAAAAATATCGCGTCTCTTTGCCCCGCCCTCAAACACTGTAGTTGTATCTGAGACTGGAAGAGTTTGGTTCGAGTTGTTTATGTCGAGTTTGTGATGCTGTTTTCTGCTGAAATTCAAATATTCTAATGTAAGCGATCGACCAATCACAATAGACTGTGCCATCTGACTAGGGCTGGGTATCGATTCAGATTTTACAAATCGATTCGATTTCGATTCTCAAGCTCTCAATTCGATTCGATTTCGATTCTCGATTCGATTTTCGATTTCGATTCTCGATTCGATTTTGATTCTAAATTCGATTTCGATTCCACTCAATGAATAGCCTATATATTTAATACAAATCCTATATTTATAAAAAAAAAAAAAAAGAAAAAAAGAAAGTAAAGTGAACATAAGTTTGGAAGTGGTTAATTAATAAAAAGAAATTAAGAGCTACCAACCTGTATATTAAACATACAATAAATAGGCAGGGTTTTGATGCAAGATGAAAAATTTATGCTGAAAATTGGACAAGTCAGAACAGTCGCATGCCTTGATCAAACAGGTTAAAAATCCTCATATAAACCCATAAAAAAAACTTGCATATATTTTATCTGTCTAGGTAGGACATATAGGCCTACAGAAATTGAATAAAGTTATCAAACAGTCTGCGATGCATTAATTCTAAAGTATATATAGACTAACCCTTATTAAAGTTACAAAAGTTATTTAGTCAAGAGCAGTGAGTGTTTTTATCTGTTCCCTTTGTTCTTTGATTAACTTTAATGACAGAGATAATTAGTGGCTACTAGGGCTGCACGATTAACCTTTATCGCATCGATATTGAGGTTTTAACTCCCGCAATAACCTAACCTCAGGAGTCTGAGGTTTTTTCCCCCGCCTCTGACATTTGAGTGACAAACCTATTAGCCAATCAAAATGGTCGAATCTCGCGTTCCTGGCTTGCTGGCCAATTAGAAATGGCAATGGAAAGTTACAAGGTTGTATGCAGTGCACCGGCTTTCTTCGCGAAGAACGACGTGGAGCAAAAGAGTGCTAAAATATGTCGACGTGCCGTGGCCAGATCCAGAAGAAACACTACCAATCTATACCAGCATCTTAAAAATCACCACCGACACCAGGGTTCCAGACTGCGACCAAAATGGTCGCATATGCGACCATTTTTTGAGAATGTGCGAGTTAAAATTTTATGTGGTCGCATTTGTGCGAGTGCATGGTCATGTAGCCTACTAAGTTAAATTCACGCATGAATTTTCTGCATTGAACTTGTTTTAGCGCCCGCCAAAGTGAATTTTTGTCCCGCCAAAGTCTTATTTGATCGGTGAGTAATTAGATGAACTGCTGCGCTTGTGAGTGACAGGGCGCATGTTTAACTGAAAGAACGAGCAGAGAGAGAGAGAGAGCCGGTCGCGCGCGCATTCTCTCTCTCTCTTCGGAGCCAGGCGAAAATGTAAACAAGACTTCACCGTCTCCAAACTAAGCGCTGTCTTGCTCTCTCTCCCTCGCACATATTAATCAAAATAAATCGACACGGTGGTAAAAGGTCGGAAGACCAAAGTTTCATGTGGATCATTCGGAGATTTTTTTTTTTTCCTGAATTATCGCTGGGTGTGAATTGTGCTAAATAAATTTAACTGAAAAGCGTTCCGGACATTTAACTGACAAAAAAAAAAAAAAAAAACTCTTTAATTGAACGAAAAAAATATCCAGTGATGAAATGTTTTCTGTGTTGACAGAAATCTTGGATGTCCATGTCCTAACTGCTGGGATAATCACACAACGCGCATGACACGTCCAATTCGCGAACTAATGACTCCTTTGAACCGATTCATTTTAATGAATGGTTAAAACAACTAATCTTTCCAACAGTGAACTCAGGAGACGTCTGAATCGGTGTATAACTAATCAGTAACACTTTACAATAAGGTTATATTTATTACATAAAAAGTACAGTTTGCTTACTCAAGCTTTAAAATAAATAAAACCAAAAAAATCGAAAATCGCACCGCAATCGCAATATTTGTCAGAAAAACCGCAATTAGGTTTTTTCTCAAAATCGTGCAGCCCTAGTGTGTACTGTCCCTTTAAGAGACCAACCGCTGCTAACAGAGACGCGGATCTCACACGCGCCTCATCATTCACGTTCATCATAAGACTGCTCTTATGTTATGAAGATACTCGACAAAAAGACATTTTGGCATAATTGTGTGTGTTATTGTTCGTTCAAGCACGAAAGAGAACTGTATTCTGGGCTGTCTTGTGCGCACGCACGATATCAGCTCGAGTCTTTCTGTGTCACAGGACATTCACGTCATTGCGTAGGCTTGACATCGCGATTGCGATATGATTAATTGTGCAGCACTAGTTGAGGTTATTTTATGATTAAGATAAAACAAACATAAAATCTCACAGCATTAGCTATAAAATGGAGTTTGCAAGCCTATGAACAGTGGAGGAAAACTAATACTGGCTTTTGGGTAATAGATAAATAAATATGGGAAAAAATCGATTCGTGGCGTTTGATAATCGATTTTGAATCGACCACATTTTAAAAAACGATTAATCGAAAAATCGATTTTTTTGCCCAGCCCTACATCTGACCAATCAGAGCAGAGCAGGCTCTTGGAAAGGCGGGGTTTAGAGAGACTGAATCTTTGATCGAACTGTTTCAGACACTGAGAGAAAAGAGGGCATGGTGTGTTATGAGAAAATGAAAGTGTTTTTTGACCTTGGATGGATGTAAACCTGTTTCAGGAGACTCCAAAACAAAATGAGGAACCTTTAAAATAGCATAACAAGGGAACTTTATGCTTTGGTAATGTAAAGCCTTTTTACCAGGCCAAAAAGCCACGTGAATTTTGAGAGACAGTTTGAGAGAGTCAGAACAGGAACGTTTGCAAGCGTGAAAATTCCTGTCATCCACTGCAGATTTTCCCAAAGGCCTAATTTTTAAGGGGTTCATCACACACACACACACACACACACACACACACACACACACACACACACACACACATGAGCAGCTCAGTCGTTCTATCTCAGGGATTTACTCTCTTCTGCTTAGTGAGTTTTCTATGATCCTGTAATTGAGTGTTTGGTTCTCGCTGCACTTCTGCATCGTTCTTTTCTGCTCTCACACATTAGCCACTACATCTGCTACATTCACTCCGGTTTGATTCATTTCATAGCGGATAATACTGTGGATGTGGAGAAACATCTCTCAGAAAAACACATTAACACACACATTTAAAGTATAAATGATTTGTCCATGCACATCACCATTTTTTAACTTCATGTTCCTGGTAACCTTGAATGAGAATAACTTCCTCTTGCAGCATCTCTTCTCTGATGATGTGGGCGGGGCTATAACCTGTCACTCACATGAGATCAGCCAATAGCAAACCACAACCATCCAATCAATTCCTCACAGACAAAATCAAGCCCCGCCCACATTTGTTCTCGTTCCAGAAGCGTTTCACTCGGATATACGACACAATAGAGAAGAAAAGACGAGCACAACTTCCCTTTAATGCTGACTTTAACTTAATCTCAAGGTCTGATCGTGCTTTACTCGTCCTGTTTATTTTCTCTGGCCAGTTTTGTCTCTCAGGAAAATGCTGGACCACCGCTTAGTCTCACACATTTATGTCTTTCTATCTAGCGTTCTGTCATTCTTGTTGAGAGTGGGAAGATATTCTGCTGTGACATTTGAATCACATTATACATGAAGGTGTGTGACCTTCAGCTGCTCCAAATTCATTGACTATAAAATCCATCATTCATGGAAGAATATGTGTGTTTCTCTGTGTGTGTGTGTGTGTCTGTGAGTTTGAGTTCTTGTCTTGCTGACAAGGATCCTTTCTGTGCAAAATCTTCTGCGCCACATTTCCAGCCGGATTTAACGTTAAAAGTAAACAGATTCCTTCTGATTCCACATGTTAACAGCGTGTCCAAACCAGACGTGACACAACACGTTCTCAGGATTCTGTTCCTCACTGGAAGTTAAAACGCTGCATGACAAGACAAAATCTCAGCCAATAATACATTTTCATATCTAATATACTGGAAATATAATTTTCACTGTATCAAGCAAAAATACACTACCGTTCAAAAGATTTCTTTTGTTTTGAAATAAATTGATTTGACACTTTTATTCAACAAGGCCGCAATAAATTGATTGAAAGTGACAGTACAGACATTTATAATGTTACAAAAGATTCTATTTCAAATTATTGCTGTGCTTTTGAACTTTCTATTCATCAAAGAATCCTGAAAAATCACTGTATCACAGTTTCCACAAAGATATGAATTGTTTTCAACATTGATAATAATCATTAATGTTTCTTGATCAGAAAATTATCATATTAGAATGATTTCTGAAGGATCATGTGACACTGAAGATAAAATTCAGCTTTGATCACAGGAATAAATTACACTTTACTATATATTCACATAGAAAACAGCTGCTTTAAATTGTAATAATATTTAAAGTTTTACTGTATTTTTTGATCAAATAAATGCAGCCTTGGTGAGCATAAAAGACTTCTTTCAAAATTAATTTAAAGAAAACTAATTTTAAAGGGTTGGTATAATGGCCTTTTCACAAGATGTAAAATAAGTCTCTGTTGTCCCCAGAGTGTGTGTGTGAAGTTTTAGCTCAAAATACCTCACAGTTATTTTTATATAGCATGTTAAAGTTGTCAATTTTTGAGGGTGAGCAAAAACGCACCGTTTTGTGTCTGTCCCTTTAAATGCAAATGAGCTGTTGCTCCCGGCACAGGGGGCGGAGCTACAACAACTGGTGTCCTTTTACCTCACAAAGACACACACTGAAAATTTCTAAAACTTTTAGCCTTTTATATTCAAACTGGATTCAGACAAAGATGGAGAGACTCTAGAAGAAGTGACAACATGTAGAAGCAACAGGACATTTCTGAATGGTTAGTTGATGAATTTATGTAGCTTATGTGGAGTTATCTTCTAGTCATTGATTAGCATATTCTGTCATGATAATCTATAAATCGTGTTGAGGGGGCGGGGTTTATGTAAATTATAGGGTTAGTGATGTCACTAACCCGGGAGGAAGCTTGTGTAGTCTCTACCAGCCGTTTGTTGTAGTCCTTAAAAAGCGATTTCTTTAAAAGCAAATATCTCCCTTTGCTTTGAACTTTGAGCGTCGTAACTTTGCAGATGTTGTTTATGCTCAAACAGCAACATTACACACTAACTAAAGTTAGAAAAGTGAATTCATAATCAACCACCCCTTTAAGAAATCTTACCGATTCCAAACTTTTGAATTGTAGTGTAACAGTACATTATGTGTGCATTGCTACTGTATATCATACTGATTACTGTAACACATTATGATAAAGAACACATTATGCAGTGATACATATTGCCATTTTGCATTTGAATGCAATTTAAAGTGTGAACATGTAACTTTTGAAAATGGAAGATCAAGTCAAGCACATTGCATTGTGAGCTACAGTACGCTCTGATCATGCACTACACATCAATCATCTGGGAATCCCATGCATGCATACAAGACACAAACTGTGTACAGTATACTGCAAAAATAGTATACTAGTGTGCGTAGATTGCTATTCTGAACACATGAAATGCCGAGACACCACGCCTGCTGCTCTCCTGAGACGGCTTCACTCCAGCTCAGATCTTCATTCTTCTGGCCAAATTGAATATTTGCACTTAACTAAATTAAAATCAAAAGCGCTTGCAGCTGTTTTTATGGCTTTCAGTCAGGAAGTGAAGTCATGGCGTATTTCTGGAATGAGGAAAGTGTGAAATTCACTCTAGAAAATGTAAATGTTCGTCTCTCCAGATAATTCAGTGAGATCAAGTGAGACGTTAATGAAAAGAAAAGCCTGTATTAGCTACTGAGTGACCTGACTTTATCTAAGCACACGCTGCTTATAGTAAACAGTTTAAATATGGAAACACACACACACTTATGTTCAGTCTCTTGATTCTGAAATGCATTGACACTGAGATATTTTTAAACATGACTTAACCCAGATAACAGAACGTTCTCACAAGGTTCTCTCAAAGTTATGAACATACGTTCTTTCAGTAACAATGATAGAACGTTCAAACAAAGTTATCTGATCTTTAATGATGTTCTCAAAACTATTTACTAAATGTTACTACTACTTGTTTCAGAACATTCGAAAGTAACATTCCCAAAATGTTTAAGAATTATAAAATTGAATATTCCTTTAACGTTCACTTAACCAAAAAAAGTTTTTAAAACGTTTAAGAAATCTGGGAACATTCAGAAGGAGAAAAAAAAGTATTCATAACTTAATTGGAATGTTAGCTAAACTTTAGAACTTATTTCGGTAACACTTTACTTAAAGCCTTTATGTATAATGCATAATAAAGGTATTCTTTATGTATAATGCATTATATCTTTTCAGAAACGATTGTAAAAATGCATGATAATATTTGTAGATTCCTTGTTACATCTGAAATTGTTTTTAATGCATTATACTTTCCAAAGGCAAAACACAAGTATCATATTGTATTATAACTGTATAGTTATAATTATTCATGGGATCACACAGTGCCTCATTAAAAGGCATGATATTTAATGCATTAAAAATACTTTTAGAATGTTACCCATATTTTTGCATTATAAAGGAATGTATTATTAATAGGTATTATGTATGTATATAATGTATTATATCCTTTCATAAACAATTTTTTTAGCTAGTTTTAATGCATTATACTTTCTAAAGGCATAACATTATTATTTTGCATTATATTCATGAGATCACACAATGGATCATAATGTGCAAAAAAAAAAAAAAAAAAAAAAAAATTCCATAAAGCTTTATGGATTGAATTATAAGGCATAATTAATGCATTAAAAAATACTTTTAGAACGCTACCCATATTTTAGTTATCTGAGAAGTGTGCACACACTTTTTGGGACTACATCAGTGTGTGTCCTGTGGTTTTGCGTGTGTTTTCAGGAACATTTTTGTGTAGGCGATGAGCGGCATTCCTGGCACAGCGTGTTTCGGGAGTCACAGTGTATAGCCAATCCGATGGATTCCCGACGCTCCCACGGAAACCAGAGGGCCAGGCCCGGGCCGTCGGGATCTGTTGTCTTTGACGTGGCTCCAGGTTCTTGTGTTTGTCCAGTCAGGCATCAAGAACAACTGCATGCTTCCCTGTCGCCCGATCCGGGCCTCGGCACCTGGAAACAGAACGACCCGAGGCACCGGCTGGAAAAATCTGCATCTCGTCTTTTAAAGGATGAGCGCTTTGTGTCCCAAAGGCCAGGAATGTAGACGTTTAGATCAGCAGTGGCAGCACAGACAGATTTATATCTGGGGTTTCTTTTGCCTTCACTGTGTGTGTAACGGTTAAACCCACAAACACTTCAGGCGAGTACACTGGGAAAAACAAGAACGCCATTTCTTTCTAAATATGTGTGAAATTGAATTGCAGTTTGTGAGTGCTGTATAATGTATAATAATATTTCATTGCTTTGTTTCTCACTTTATATGTTTCAGTGAAGTATCAATGTTGTTTGTCTTAAACAATCCTTTGGAGAAAGAAACAAATGAATTACTTGTGATCAAATATACAGGATTTACTACTAAATATTTTCACAAATAATTACACGGAAATGGCGAGTAACATCAAATTAAACATGAAATTTTGAAGTAGAAAGAGTGAAGTGTTCACGCCACAACTATAACTATAACGATAACAACACAGAGAAACCATCTGTGACCCTGGATCACGTCACCAGTCTCGAGTCGCACGGGTATATTTGTGGAAATATCCAACAATACATTGTATGGGTCAAAATTATTGATTTTTCTTTTATGCCAAAAATCATGAGGATATTAAGTAACGATCATGTTCCATGAAGATATTTAGTAAATTTCCTACCGTAAATATATAAAACACTTATTTTTGTGAGTGAATGCTGCACAATCGTGAACATAAATGAACAACTTTAAAGGAGATTTTCTCAATGTTTCGATTTTTCTGCACCCTCAGATTCCAGATTTTCTAATAGTTGTATCTCGGACACATATTATCCTATCCTAACAAACCACACATCAATGGAAAGCTTATTTATTCTGCTTTCATGTGATGTATAAATCTCAATTTCAGAAAATTGACCCATGTGACTGGTTTTGTGGTCACATATCATTGGATACACATTTTTTTCCAGCTGATGAAGGATAAAAACATTGACAGCCAATCAGAATCCATCCTGCTTTAAGAGCTCGAGCATTTAAAGAGACAGACGCTGTGTCCGACATCGCCACCTATACCCTTAAATAGGACACTACTTGTAGTGATGTCCGAAACCATAGTAGACGTAGTTTTCAAGTGCACTCATTCAATCCCATAATGCACTGCAATAACGAGTGTACAACTGATGTACACTCAACGGCTAGAGAATACCCATAATGCACTGCGAGGGTCGTTCCGAATGAGTTCCCACGTCTGAATCATCCATCCGTCCGTTTTCCAAACTTCTGGTCCAACTACAGCGCATTATCATACAGGTATACATTCATTTTATTGTAATAAGGTTTATACCTGCTAGTTTCCATGACAGAGTTCAGGATAAATCTTCTCATTGCTACTGGAGCTGCCAGTTTGCTAAGTTTCAAATGATTATTAAACAGCAAAAGCACAAAGTCACTCACTCGTTTCCTTTTACTCCTTCAAGTGGACTATATTAGTAGAGTAATGTGGGGAATAGTGAATGTGATTTCGAACAGTCCGCTGGAGTGGAATCTAATATAGTTATAGTTTGGTTTTTGGTTTGAACGGGCCTTTGATTGTTGGCGAATCTGAGCACATCTGTTCTGAAACTCTCGTGGAAACATGAGATTACTGGAGCTTTTTTAGGAGAAACATCTTGGAAGACTTCAAGTCTCAATTCGCTTGTCCGTTTAGGGGAAAACATTGAGATGCTAAAGTGATTTCAAAATGCATGAACAAGCTTGCTTGCGTTGTGCTATGAATTGCAATCTTATGCATTTTCATAATGCACAAATCGAGTGTTTGCATTCGCGTACTAAAGCAGAGATGTGGAGCTGAATCTAACATTGGACTTGATCCGAACATTTGGTTTGGGTTAAACCAAAATCATCCAAAGATGAGCTGTTTTTTTCCGCCTGTTACTCATCAGAAAAATCATGACCTCCTCCCTGTTTCCTTCCTTTGCTTTTCTTTTTTCCTACTGTTTCCACACTGAAAACCAATGACATTACAAGACCAGACTGCTCCCAATCATCAGAACACACACCATTTCCCTTTCATTTCAGGAATGAGACGAAACAAAGACTTCTGTTTAAAGCCAATCTAAAGTGAAACAGAATGTGGGGATGGGACTTGATTTGGGGACATATTAATAAAGTACATTTTAATTTCATGCTGACGTGATTCTCGGGTGTTTCATGTTCCCTGTTAGCTGGGATACTCATGACAACTCCTAAAATTTAGGAGAAAAATCTCAATCAAAGTTGATTCTGCACTGAGAAATCCACAAGCTGTGAAAGAGCAACTTCTGCTCTTCAACGTTTCCTCGGAAAAATGCACATCGAATGGCAATTTTAATTCCACAAAGGCTATTTAGTATCAGCTCCCGAAGGGCTTTTGTGCCGACAAAATCCTTCCGTCTATAAATAGCCCCAGAATCCTCTAATCTAAACCTCTGACCAGAGTCTTTTGTTGATGTGATTAATGTTTGGTTGGAGATGCGAGACTATTGAAGACTTGAATTATGAGAACGCAACAGCAGGAGTGTGTGATGAGTGTGTGTTTGTGACACGTGAGGATAAAGGTGACGAGTGTCGTTTTATCTCGGTGTGTTTTGTTTTTTGTCGACTACGCATGAGAATCAGAGACATTGCATCCGTGTAAAAGTGTGTTTAAACAGATGCGAGAACGAAAGCCAATCACAATCCAGTATGCAAATGTTGTGATGTGCTATTGGTTGTATATTAATGCTGAACATTCTCTCAAAGTCAGTGGGATATTTTCAAATCTTAATACATATACATTTATAAAAACCAAAGGTAGTACATCTGAGACTGAATATATCTACAAAATCTGATTGTAGACATTAAGCAGAAAATCAAACTGCAAATTACTTTTTTTTTTTTTTTTTTTTTGGTGGTATATATTGAGATGGCAAATGTATTAAAAAAAATAATGTCTACATGAAACGGGTTTGCAATCCATTTTACTGCTGAAATGAATGTATTTCCAAAGGAAACAGGACATTCAAATGATAAAAGTAAGCATTAAAAAAACGATCAAATTAATAAAATTAAACATGTTTATAATTTTACAAAACCATTTCTATTTGAACTTTCTATTCACCTGAATCCTAAAAAAAATACATTACGATATCAATCAGCACAACTGATAATACACTGATAATAATCATTATCTATACACTGAATAACACTGATAATAATCATAAATGTTTCTTGAGCATCAAATCATCATATTAGAGTGATTTCTGAAGGATCATGTGACACTGAAGACTGGAGTAATGATGCTGAACATTCAGCTTTGATCACAGGAATAAATTACAGTTTACTATATATTCACATAGAAAACAGCTGATTTAAATTGTAATAATATTTCACAATTTTACAGTTTTTACTGTATTCGTGATGAATAAATGCAGCCTTGGTGAGCAGAAGAGATTCATTTGCTGTTTGACTGCTTGGTAACATTAACCAAGTGTTTTTTTTAAAGAATAACGACACTGATGAATCATTCACATTAAGACCAGGAACAAGTATTAAGAAAGTCAATATAGTCAACTTGTGTCAACTTGAGTTTGCATCTCCTTTAAAGAGTGTGTGCGGCCGTATCTGCTATGTGTGTGTGTGTGTGTGTGTGTGTGTGTGTGTGTGTGTGTGTGTGTGTGTGGTCAGCAGGTGAAGGATTGAGGAATTCGGACACAACATGTGTGAAAACAGAGTGTGTGTGTGTGTGTGTGTGTGTGTGTGTGTGTGTGTGAGATGCTCAGAGCGTCTGGAGTCACTACTGTAAAGGTATTTATAGAGCGAGAGAAAGACTGTGTTTGTTCGTGTTGTATGTGCTGAGTAGGTGAAGTGTGTTTGGGAACGAACTGACGGCTGAGATGAGCTCTATTCTGAGCGAGGAAGCCCCTCTCAGCCTGTGTCACTCGCTCAGAGAGAGAGAGAGAGAGAGAGAGAGAGAGAGAGAGAGGGGACGGAGAGAGAGACACTTCAGCCTTTACAGTGAAACTCAATCTTCTCCTCCATAGTGATGTCTGCTATCTATAACCATCGTGTGTGTGTGTGTGTGTGTGTGTGTGTGTGTGTGTGTGTGTGTGTGTGTGTTACTAGCAGTGTTGAGGAACTTAACTACATTAAATATCGTGATAATTCACACAGCTTTACAGTTGACTGAGCTTACGCAATAATCATTCTTTCAGAGAAGAAATTAAAATCTATCTATCTATCTATCTATCTATCTATCTATCTATCTATCTATCTATCTATCTATCTATCTATCTATCTATCTATCTATCTATCTATCTATCTATCTATCTATCTATCTATCCACAAATGTCTTCTCTCATATGTAAGTCTAAAGTCAAATCATTCTTGTGAATAATTAATTTAGGAATGTACCAATGAACCGATTTATATACTGAATATATATATATATTCAACAGCTGTAGTGTCGACATCTAAATTTGATTCTACAACTAAAGTGTTTTGACCTTTGAATTGTACTACCTATCTGTGACCTTTCACCTTTTAATTTCACCTCTGAATGTCAAACTCTACTGGTCGAAAGGCTGCAATTGTTGAATAAAATTTGGAGAAATTACAGTATGTGGACTTTTTAATGCATTTTGCATTTTTTTAATCCCCTGAACAGTGTGTGTAGTGTGTGTAGTGTGTGTAGTGTATATGTGCCTAGAACAGACTCAGACATTCAGCATGTGAGTGTCATATATTCCCGGTGGACTTTTATGTTGTTTCCTGTTGTGTGTTTTGCTGTGTAGTTTTTCATGTTGATTTAGTTCTCCAGGTGTTTCCCATTTAACCACGCCCCTCATTATCTTGTGAAGCTCGTTTGTCTGTGTGTGTGTGTATATAGTGCTTAAGTCTCACTCGTGGTTTGGCTGTTGTTGTATGAGTTTGCTTAGTTCCCTTGTGTTGTTGTTAAACTCTAGCATTTAGATTCTCTCTCATGCATGCTCGTTTTCAGGCTACATCAAGTATTTTATTAACCTCAAACGACCTCTACTTATTTCTGTCAGCATGCGTATATTATGCATTGTCTTTTTCAATACTTGTAAAAAATAAAGCGTCAGAATCTGCCTCTGTCTGATCTTGCCTGTGGTCTGAAGCTCCAGTGGAAACAGACTCTTCATCACTGAGCAATTCTTTCCTAGGAACTGATTTTATTTTTGGTGTTGCAGAATTCCTCTTCCTCTTTCATCTAACGCTGCTTTATTGGCAGTTTTTGAATCAGTGGGCGGCTGTTCAACTTTAATCATCAAGGTTTCAGTGTTTAGTGGGTTTTGCCCACAAACTGAGTCTGTTCAAAATAGCATACTACTAATCTTGCAGTGCACAGTATGCAGAATATCTGCAATGTAATGCATTTGACATTTTCATTTTTGAATTCAAACAAATGTATTTTATTCATGCATTAAAAAATCCTAATTTCTAGTCATGAGGTCATGTGACGACAGTATATATACTACAGTTTAAAAATGTTAGTTGTTGCATCATGCAAACTGTTACACAAACTATTCTTGCAGCATGCTAGTGTCCCAATCTGAACATAACCACCTGTGACGTAATGCATTTGACATTTTTATTTTGGAATTCAAATCATTTTATTTTATTCATGCATTAAAAAAGTTTAAAAATTCAAAAAAAAAATGTTGCATCATGCAAACTGTTGCACTACTATTCTTACAAAATATTAGCCATTATTAAGTGTTTACTAGTATGCTAGTGTCCCAATCTGAACATACCCAGTGTGTTTGCTGAGCAGTAAAGAGTTTTGTGCTACGGTTAGACGTGACCCATATTTCACCATCAATTTTACAGTAACTTATTGGCAGCTGGATGCCAGTAAGTTACTGTAAATGTGTTTACAGTATCCTTACTGTAATTTTCCTTTACAGTAATAATACTGTATACTTTATTTTTATTTATAGTATGAGTGTTTTTCATTTACAGTACAAGTACCGTATTTTAATTTACAGTATTAGAATTGATTTCCTGTTACATCCGATTATTATTAATATCTTAGTTTTACATAAAAGAATTACAGAAATAATACAAACCTTTTTGTTGAGTCTTTCCTCCGTTTTTCCCACCAACCGGAAAAAAGCTTGAAAAGAAATCTCCCTTGGCATTGGTCAGTTTTTGGCTGGCATTGTTGCTACTGTAAATTGATTTACAGTAGAGAAGAATTACAGTAGTGAGCATATATTTTCCCATAATCCTTTGCTATTTACAGTATTATACTGTTGGCTTATTTAAGAGTATTTTACTGTACATATTACGGTAAAATACAGTTGAAATGACGAAAATCCATTACAGTGAGCAGAAGGAATAACGACTCTCTCTCTCTCTCTCTCTCTCTCTCTCTCTCTCTCTCTCTCTCTCTCTCTCTCTCTCTCTCTCTCTCTCTCTCTCTCTCTCTCTCTCTCTCTCTCTCTCTCTCTGTAGTGAAGTACATTAAGGAGATGTCAGCGTTTTTTAAGGGTGGCTCGACGTCAGGACCCCCAGTGCTGGACTCTCCTCCATCCACCCCACAGAAGCAGTCGGACCCCGCGCTTAAAGAGACCCGGAGCCTCCCGCTCCGAATGTGCCATGTGACCCGCAAACAGTGTCCGCCTGACACAGAGGACCGGTACAGACACACACACAGCTCACACATTCAGTCTCATTATCATAACATCAGGACTTACTCCATTTCAAACATTAAACACTTTCTATGCCAGATTGCTAAACTACTAAACAGTTATCCATTGTATTCGTGCATTGCAATGTTTTGTTTTGTTTTTACATGAAGCAAGGAGCTTTAGCAGGCATTGTTATTTTTTCTCTAATAAACCCAGACACAGTTATATCGATTTATAATAATAAAAATAGATAATATACACTTCTGTTCAAAAGTTTGGGGTCAGTATGATTCTTTAATAAAAAATATTTTATGCTCACCAAGGCTGCATTTATTTATTCAAAAACACAGTAAAAATTGTGAAATATTA
>NC_137131.1:1972001-1982001 GCF_949319135.1 Squalius cephalus | reverse complement strand
TCTGAGGGCTCGGCGGGTATAGATATATACACTAGATGTCGCCTTGGCTACTGCAGTTCATTGGAACGGAACCGTAGCCAAGGCGACATCTAGTATATCTATACCCGCCGAGCCCTCAGATCACTTGGACGCGGCTGTGTTATAAGAGCTAAAAACTATATAAATACTGTTCGTTTTCTCACACAAACCGCTCGTTTCGTGTCTTAGGCCATCAATGTGTACTTACAATGGGGAACTGTTTTATTTTGGACTCTGTGCATGCTCTTTGAGTCAGTATCCATATACCTGCATTAAATGACTGACAGACAAGAACGGTTTGACCTAAAAATATCAAAATTGAAACTACTGCGGAAAAAAAGACACCTACATCTTGGATGCCCTTGAGGTAAGCTAAAACATACCAAAATTTAATTTCAAAGTGAACTATCCCTTTAAGCGTTTTTCCTAGTTTTTCCTTGTGATTGAAGGCCGTGATCCTGTGTGTTTCCTGCAGCGTGCAGCTGGAACGGGAAGCCGTGTTTGTTGAGCGTTCACATAGACAAAGGCTTCTCGTTGTTCACGGAGGAGGCCGGCGTCAGGAAGAACGTTCTCCTCCAGCAGCCGTTCGAGCGCCTGCGCATGTCCTCAGACGACGGCGTACGCATGATGTTCCTGGACTTCGGAGGCCCAGAAGCCGAGATCGTGAGACACGCTTTTGCACTTTTCACACTGATGGTTTATGAAGCATTACTCCTTCCTAGAGCTGCACGAGTCCGGATAAATCCAGAATCACGGTTTTCTTGTTTCGAACAGAGATCACGATTCTCCCATGATTCTGAACAGACAATTAAACAAAATAACATCATTTTTACTAGAGGTTCTGACAAAATGCAGTCTATTTAAAATGTTTAATTACTCTGAATTGCACTTGAAAAAAATATTGGATGAATCAGTGTTTTTGAACAAATCTCTTGAATGAATGATTCAATGACTCGCTCATAAATACTTCACTTGTTTCATTACTGAATGAATCAGTGTTTTTGAACAAATCTCTTCAATGATTCAATGACTCGCTCATAAATACTTCACTTGTTTCATTACTGGATGAATCAGTGTTTTTGAACAAATCTCTTGAATGAATGATTCAATGACTCGCTCATAAATACTTCACTTGTTTCATTACTGAATGAATCAGTGTTTTTGAACAAATCTCTTCAATGATTCAATGACTCGCTCATAAATACTTCACTTGTTTCATTACAGGATGAATCAGCGTTTTTGAACAAATATCTTGAATGAATGATTCAATGACTCGCTCATAAATACTTAACTCGTTTCATTACAGGATGAATCAGCGTTTTTGAACAAATATCTTGAATGAATGATTCAGTTGTTTGAATGATTCTCTTGATTCTCTGATTCAATGACAAATACATTTTAACAGTCACTTGTCGCCACCTACTGGCGTAACGATATAATCGATACAATCGTTATTTGAAGCAACATGTTACTTTTACTCTATTTTGATGGCTTCCGTAGACATTAATGTTTATATCTAAACTACAAACAAATGTCTATTTAATAGACACAGCCGAACCACTGTCATTTAGGAATGAGATCATGTGGGTGTTTAAATCGAGATTGCAATCTTTTAATGATTAATTATGCAGCTCTACTATTTCCTATAAGGAAATGTGGTTACACTTTATTTTAAGGTGTCATTGTTACAGTGTAATTATATATTGAAGTACTGAGTAATATTAACTAACTACATGTACTTACTATAGGGTTAGGGTTTGGTTGAGGGTTAGTTGCATGTAATTATGCATAATTTACTGTTATTACTATGCATGTAACACATGTAACAAGGACACTGTAAAATAAAGTGTGACTGGAAATGTTATTGCTCAGCTTTCTGGAAGAGTTTGATTCATATTGAGATCTCTTCTGAAATGTGAGATCATTATAGGGTCTTTTTCTCAGAAGCGTCAATTTCTTTTGAATTTAATGGCATTCTTCTCTTTCTCCTGGTTTTTTCAGCAACTGGACCTTCACTCGTGCCCTAAAACCATCGTCTTCATCATTCACTCTTTCCTGTCAGCCAAGGTCAAGCGACTCGGGCTGTTGGCGTAACGGTGGACCACTGGACATCAAACCAAATCTCCCATCACAGACTGTCCCAGACCGAAAGCCAAGCAGTGATGACTTCCTCATAGCTCTGTCCTTTTTATTCTTTCTCATTCTATTGGTTTGTATCTCGGATAAACTTTGTGAATGTTTAAAAACCTAATCACGTTAATCGTATGTTTTCAGAGCGGCGACAGAAACAAGACAAGATATTAAACTGTGTTCTAGAACCTAGTGAGTCTACATAGGCAGCATCCAGTCTGCACCTCGGGATGCTGCACAGATAGTGCTCTTCACGTCAACATTATGTTGCTAAGATTAAAAATGATGCAAATAAACATAAAATAGTCCATTGCAAATCAAATAAATAAATTGAATGATTATAATTATATCAATAAGCTTAATACTTTTCAGTGTTTAATTATTTATTATAATTTCTCTTATCTTATGTAGATTTTATAAGTGATTCTGCGCTCAGATTTGCTGTCTCCTTCCAATGATGCCTTGAAATGCTGTCTAAGTAGGGCGCTCACTAGGTTTTGAACAGAGCTAGTGTTTCACGGTTTGTGTGAGACTGTGAAACACGCAGCCGCTCTGATCAAGGAAAGGGCTTTAACGTTCGGCAGCTGAGAGCGCTTTGAGAAATAAAATCTCAAATCTGTGAGATATGACTAATTTGACTTGCTTCTGATTTTGAACATAACCTTTATAAGATACGTCGTCTTCCAGAATATCTACTATGAATCTATGCATCTGTGAAGAGAGAGAGAGAGAGAGTCAACCTGCCAAACCCTTACTAAAGCTACCGTGGTAATACCATGGATCAGATGGTGATACTGTGGTACTTGATGATTGTCATATTCATATACCATAGTATTTATGTTGATTTTGTAAGGGAAATATGGTTATGCCTCACTCTTTTGTTTATTTTACATGCCAAAACTACAAATAAAACTCTCAACGGAGAATTGTAATTCAGATTTAAAATTGGACAAACCTTCATTAGATCTGAGAAACGCTTGTAATTCAGTTTGTGTTCATGTTAAATAACTAAGTTATACTGACCTCTAGTGAGCATAATGAGCATTACTAGCAGTCCAGTCCACATGATCTGACCTCTCAGATGTGTTCAGAATAGCATACTGTATATACTGTGCACTATATGTCAGTTTTCTGCATGCATACTACAGTTACATGTCACTGTATGCACTACAACATGCCAAAATCAGCACAGAAAACTCTATACCACAATGCACTGCACTTGACCTTCCATTTCCATTGTGATAAATGCAGTGGATTTTGAATTTTCTTCGATTCATCATTTGATCCGACACCTAAAACTGACTTTTTTTTTAAATTAATGTTCAAAACATACTTTGGTTATGTGAATGTTTCCCTTAATGTTTTCTCTATTTCTCATTTTGCAAGTGTTGTGGGAACGTTTCTTTTGAATGTTTTGAGCCATCTAAAGAAAAAGAAGAAATAGTAATGTTTAAAAACGTTCCATAAATGATGCATGAATCACATATTTGTTCTAATGTTTTGATACCATTATTAAAGACCAGATAACTTTAAATTAACATTATACGTTAATGTAAAATTAACAATACCTTATTAAAATATTTTTAAAAATATTAATTTTTTTTTTTTTAATATTAATATAAAAAAAATTATAATTAGGGCTGTGAAAAGATTAATCGCGATTAATCGCATCCAAAATAAAAGTTTGTGTTTAAATAATATATGTGTGTGTACTGTGTATAATTAAATTTGTATATATAAATACACACACATGCATGTATATATTTAAGAAAAACTGTGTTATTTATATATAAAAAAATTATACTTATATATAATATAAATTATAAATATATACAGTATATGTATGCAAATATTTCTTAAATATATACATGCATGTGTGTGTATTTATACAAAATAATTATACCAAGTACAAACACATATATTATGTAAACACAAACTTTTATTTTGGATGCGATTAATCGCGATTAATCTTTTCACAGCCCTAAAAAAATATATTAAAAAAATATTTAAAAAAATAACAATCCGTTACTTCTAGGCAGAACGTTCCGAGAGCGTCCGATTGTTCTGGGATGAGCAGACGCTACATGCGGGAATAGCAGTGTTCATTGTTGCACAGTACAGGCAGTATGCAGTATATTCTGAACACATGCAATATGGCTTTTCTTTCTTTTGAACTGATTTGTGTGAATAATGGCGGTATTCCTCAAGGATGTCTCCCTGTTTTCACATGTTTAAGACTCTTTTTGTCTCGTTACATTGTGACGGTACTTTTACAGCCAGACTGTCCCAGCTTGCTGAGGTGGAGAATATCCTTCATGTGGCCTTTTTTTACACTCTACTAAATTGTAATATATAATTCAAACTAAACTATATTCAACCTATGTTAGCTATCAAAAGGAAAATCATTATATCCTTATTTAAACAGTGCCTTTAAGGGTTGTTTGTATATAAAATTGCAATAAATATAACTGTTGACTTCATCCTCGCTGGAGTTTTCTTGGGTTGTGGATCATTTCAAGAGCGGCCAGGGAACGCTTGCTCTCATATATGGACAAAAACACGGACGAGAAGCCCAATAAAACACACACACACACACCAAACACAATCCACCAACTGGCTTCTGAGGGAACATATTCAATGCATCGGCACACTGGGTAACTGCTGTTTTTGTGAAAATCTCTTAAGAAAAATAATGTTAGATGTCACTAGATGTCATTTAGTAAGAGTATAAAAGTATAAAATGAATGTGAATTCATCAAATTGAGATATAAATAGAAATATTGTTGAGAGATTACTGAGGTCTGACAGGGAACCTTCTCAGAAGGTTATGAACAAACATTCTTACAGTAACATTTATAGAATTTGTTCAAAGTTATGTGGTCTTTAATGACATCCTCAACACATTAACACAAAAACATTTATGCGTCGTTCATGGAACGTTTCAAGTAACATTCCCATAATGTTTGAAGAATGATAGAATGGAACGTTTCCTTAACATTTGTATAACGAGTGAAAAGAATATTTTAATTTCAATAAATTTTTTGTTGTTATTTTAATAATAGAAAAAATATTATATATATATATATATATATATATATATATATATATATATATATATATATATAACACAAATATAATAATGAATTTATTTTTTAGCATTTAAAAAAAAACTATGAAAATGAAAGAATATTTTAATTTCAATAAAATAATAAATTGTATTAAAATTGTATTAAATAGCAAATAAATAAATAACCCCAAAAAATATATTTTTTTTGTATTTTATAGAAAAACAACATATGACAATAAAATATATTTTAATTACAATAAAATAATGAAATGATTGTTGTTATTATTTTAAAAATAAAGATTAAATAGAAAATAAATAAATTAATTAATAATAATGAAAAAATTTATTTTAAATACAAATATTTTTTAGCATATAAAAAAAAACTACGTGACAATATAAGATTGATATTTTACTTTCAATAAAATTATTATCATTATTATTATTTTAAATAGAAAATTAAAAGGAAAATAAATAATCAAAAAATAATAATGAAAAAATGTTCATTTTTAGAAAGAAAATACATTTGGAAATGAAAGAATGATATTTAATTTTCAATAAAATAATACAACTGTTATTATTATTTGAATAATACAATTAAAAAGAATAAAATTAGGCAAAATTAGATATAGGCTATATAAATATATATATATATATATATATATTTTTTTTTTTTTTATATCAAAATATGGGTTAATAAATGTAAAAAATGTAAAACACTAAAGAGAGTCCCATCTATCATGATTTGAGTCATTCACTTCTGTGTTCAATGTTCAATGACACGTTTAAGGACATTTATTTATTTTTCATACTGAGTCAGATCTGAATCCATGCAAATTGATACCTTTTTAAAAATGACCTTTTTTCCAGAGAATAAACATTTTCTACAGAAAATAATTATACCGCAGAACGATTCAGTGAGTGAAATGAAGAGTGCAGGTAGGCTATATTCGGGACAATATTGATGGATAATAATAACACTGTTATCAGAGCAATTAATCAAGGTTCACTCAAAACCAACAAACATAACACACCTTTACCCGGCAACCGTCGGCATGGCAACAGAGATTGGCAGCAGGCCGCTGTGTTTCTATCAGTTAGCTGGAAAAATTGAGATGAGAGAGAGAGAGATGATTAGATAGAAAAATGGAAAGCACTCAGGAGGAAGAGAAGAGAGAAAATGGGTGCATTAAGAACATGCCAGAAGCCACGTGTCTGTCCGCTTCATAGGGATGAATCAAATGAATCACTGATTCATTCTGAACGATGCTTCGGTTCTGTTCGTGTGTGAAGTTTTAAAATCGCTGAATTCAAGGTTGACATGAATTGATTTGTAATGAAATAAAGATTCATTCTATACAGAGCTCTGTTTAGATTTGTTTATGTGATGTTTCAAGCTTAGTGATTTTTTATTATTATTGCAGAATTATTTTTATGGTTTATAAAAGTGAACTTCAGTTATACATTTTTCATAATTTATCTTTTCCCCTAAAGGCCTGCTTATAATGTTTGTCAATATTTTGAGGCAAAATCAATTAAGAACAGATATTATACTATAAGAAATATACTACAAGAACAGATATTATGATATAGGCCTATACTATAGACCTTATGTAGCTCCGCCCCTTTTCAGCGCTGCGCTCATTGTCTTTTGACTTCCGGTCTGTATTTTCACAGCGTTTTGCGTGTTTATTAATGAACGGCTCGTTTTAAAATCTTCCCGGTCGATTTACATTTGTTAAGTCATCTGCTTTAAACATTACAGTCCTCATGATAACTTTCGTTAACTTTACATTAAGTAAATCCACTTAAAAAGCTAATTACTCCTGGACAGAAATGCCATATAAATATACAGAGCGACCGCAAAACGGAAGTTAAAAGACAATTTTCCAAAGATGGCGGCGCCCTTGTTTCTCTGGTGCATAAGGTCTATAGACCTTATGCGCCAGAGAAACAAGGGCGCCGCCATCTTTAGAATATTGTCTTTGAACTTCCGTTTTTGCAGTCGCTCTGTATATTCCTATGGCATTGCTGTCCAGGAGTAATTCGCTTTTGAAGTGGATTTACTTAATATAAAGTTAACAAAATTTAACGAAAGTTATCATGAGGATTGTAATGTTTAAACCAGATGTCTTAACAAATGTCAGTAGACCGGGAAGATTTTAAAACGAGCCGTTCATTCATAAATACAAGATCGCTGTGAAAATAAAACCGGAAGTCAAAAGACAACGAGCGCAGCGCTGAAAAGGGGCGGGGCTACATAAGGTCTATAAGAACAGATTGTTCTGTTTTAGTTTGAGACAAATTTATAAATGTATATAAATTCATATCAGTGTCACTTACTTTTACAGACAGACAGTAACCACACGTTTCACGTTAAGTTTGAAATGCTGAATTGAAATTAAATTATGTTATTAAAGGGGCTGTGTGTAAGAATTTCCTCGGGACGTTTTTGCCGGGAAAATCAAAAGGAAGTGACGGTTACGCGCGCTCCCGAGAGCCTCTCTTCTGTTCAATGACAGAACATTAAATTAACTCAGTATTCTGGATAAAATAGACAAAAGAGCCGTTCTGCACAGTAATGCCAATGTGTCAAAGAAAAGGGATTCAAACCAGAGTCTAAAATATACTTTAGAATCAAACTAGCATAACAGTGTAGGCTAATTTTAACTCTTTCCCAATATATCAAAAGAAAGAACAGAGAAATATTAATAATAATAATAATAATAAACGTTTTATTCTAGCTTCATGCATTCATTCTTTTAACACTTGAATGTGGACTGATAAGTTTTATATTAAAAAAGAAAGATTTTGAGAAAAAAGCGTTTTTGTACATCCTACATCCAGATTCAGAACGATGAACAGTCGACATTTCCATCTGTAATACATGCTGTTTACTTACTGTTATTTACACGTTATTTTACATTTGCATCTGTTTACATATCGCTTGTTTCTGCTTCTTCTTCGCCTGTGTTTTAATCAGGAGATTCACTCTTTCAGAAGATGTGTAATAGCGCCCCCTACCGTATAACAGTGAAAACACCGAAAGCCGGAAGAGTTAATTTCCTCATTTCGTCAACATGATGCTGGAGATTCACAGCTGGTTCAAACATACACATCTCACCGCTGACATTTTTGTTGTGTGTTTATTTTGTTATTGAGAGGAAAGCGTATTACATATTCATCTACCCGTATAGCTCTCATTAGCGTGGACGCTGCAAAGGTATTTTATAAACTTTTTACTTCTAATTGAAGAACAAAAAATTATTTCTGGGGCTTGAATCACATAATGTGCGCTAACAAAGTAAATGGGGTAAATGTTGATTTCATGGCGACTTTAATGTGACTTTTTTTTTGTTTTAAATGATTATGCTTGATTATGCTTGAAATGATTATGAGGGTAAGATATCATTTTAGAGTGTACAACATTAAAGTCATTACAAACCGAGGTTGTTTTACTTGCTTTCTTATTTACAAAAGATTAAATAGCGTTACGGTACATTTTAAATTCTTTTTTAAAAAAACAACAACAAGAAAAACTGGTTTGTTGTTGGTGAATTTACATTTATGTATTTCAAATTTGCTTAGAAAATAAGACTTTAACAAGGCTTTCTGAATTCTACAAATAGCCCATTTTAACCTAATTGATATAGGCTAGCTAATTGGACTAATTTATTGTTGCAGTGAATCACTTTCAGTCGTGGACATTCAGCTGAACTTCTCCATTTGTGTTTCACAGAAGAAACATCGTGAGATGATGACAGATCTGTCCTTGCTCATATTTTGTTCTTCATATTTATATCTCATCACAGAACAGATGTACTGTTAAATCTGTAACAGGTGGGTTATAGTTTAATTTCTCCGTAGCTCATTATCAGTCATTCTAGGCTCATTTCAGGCGCATTCAGGCTAATTATCATTTATACATTTATTCATTCTGCAGATGCTTTTATGCAAAGTGATTCATATTGCGTTACGGTGCACATGTGTGTGTTTCATAATAAACCCATTAACCTTGATGTTGAACCAGTATTATATATATGTATATATATATATATATGTATGTATATACAGTGAGGAAAATAAGTATTTGAACACCCTGTTATTTTGCACGTTCTCCCACTTGGAAATCATGGAGGGGTCTGAAATTGTCATCGTAGGTGCATGTCCACTGTGAGAGACATAATCTAAAAAAAAAAAAATCCAGAAATCACAATATATGATTTTTTAACTATTTATTTGTATGATACAGCTGCAAATAAGTATTTGAACACCTGTCTATCAGCTAGAATTCTGACCCTCAAAGACCTGTTAGTCTGCCTTTAAAATGTCCACCTCCACTCCATTTATTATCCTAAATTAGATGCACCTGTTTGAGGTCGTTAGCTGCATAAAGACACCTGTCCACCCCATACAATCAGTAAGAATCCAACTACTAACATGGCCAAGACCAAAGAGCTGTCCAAAGACACTAGAGACAAAATTGTACACCTCCACAAGGCTGGAAAGGGCTACGGGGAAATTGCCAAGCAGCTTGGTGAAAAAAGGTCCACTGTTGGAGCAATCATTAGAAAATGGAAGAAGCTAAACATGACTGTCAATCTCCCTCGGACTGGGGCTCCATGCAAGATCTCACCTCGTGGGGTCTCAATGATCCTAAGAAAGGTGAGAAATCAGCCCAGAACTACACGGGAGGAGCTGGTCAATGACCTGAAAAGAGCTGGGACCACCGTTTCCAAGGTTACTGTTGGTAATACACTAAGACGTCATGGTTTGAAATCATGCATG
>NC_137131.1:1862001-1967001 GCF_949319135.1 Squalius cephalus | reverse complement strand
AAACGGCTCAATAAAAAGAAGCACACAGGATTTTTTTTAAGGACCTTAATTAAATTAGATTAGGATTTTCATTTATTTGAGTTTGTGTGAGTGTGTGAGTGTGAGTGTGTGTTAATAAGACATTTAGACTCTCTGGATTTCAAGCTATACTAACACACACCCTCAGTACAAATTTAAAGCTATAGATTATAGATCATCCAAAAATTAAAATTACTGTAAAATACTTTAATCATCCTCGTCGTTTCATGGAACACTATCTTCATTTAATGTTTAATTTGGTGTATATATGTATATCAAAATATATATATTAGGGCTGCCCGATTAATCGCAATTAACATGAAATCGCGCTTAAAACGATTATGCTTATGGCGATTATGAAATCGCATAGGCTGCGATTATTTGTTATGCGCAGCTTGTCATTGATGTACGGCTCTGTAAACGCTGCTCCACCTGAAAGCACTGTGAGTTATTGCTGCTGTTATTGTTGCTGTTATTGCTGCTGTTGGTTATTGCTGCTGCTGTTATTGCTGCTGTTGGTTATTGCTGCTGCTGTTGGTTATTGCTGCTGTTATTGTTGCTGTTTTTTCTGCTGCTGCTGTTATTGCTGTTGCTGCTGTTATTGCTGTTGCTGCTGTTATTGCTGCTGCTGCTGTTATTGCTGCTGCTGCTGTTATTGCTGCTGCTGTTATTGCTGTTGCTGCTGTTATTGCTGCTGCTGCTGTTATTGCTGCTGCTGTTATTGCTGTTGCTGCTGTTTTTTCTGCTGCTGTTATTGCTGTTGTTGCTGCTGCTGCTGTTATTGCCATTGCTGCTGCTGTTGGTTATTGCTGCTGTTATTGCGGCTGCTGTTTTTTCTGCTGCTGCTGTTATTGCTGCTGCTGCTGCTGCTGTTATTGCTGTTGCTGCTGCTGCTGTTATTGCCATTGCTGCTGCTTTTATTGCCATTGCTGCTGCTGTTATTGCTGCTGTTGGTTATTGCTGCTGCTGCTGTTATTGCGGCTGCTGTTTTTTTCTGCTGCTGTTATTGCTGTTGCTGCTGTTATTGCCGCTGCTGTTTTTTCTGCTGTTATTGCTGTTGCTGCTGCTGCTGTTATTGCCATTGCTGCTGCTGTTGGTTATTGCTGCTGCTGTTATTGCTCCTGCTGCTGTTATTGCTGTTGCTGCTGTTATTGCTGCTGCTGTTGGTTATTGCTGCTGCTGCTGTTATTGCTGCTGCTGTTATTGCTGCTGTTGTTGGTTATTGCTGCTGCTGTTATTGCTGCTGCTGTTGGTTATTGCTGCTGCTGTTATTGCTCCTGCTGCTGTTATTGCTGTTGCTGCTGTTATTGCTGCTGCTGTTGGTTATTGCTGCTGCTGCTGTTATTGCTGCTGTTGTTGGTTATTGCTGCTGCTGCTGTTATTGCTGCTGCTGTTGGTTATTGCTGCTGCTGTTATTGCTGCTGCTGCTGTTATTGCTGCTGCTGTTGGTTATTGCTCCTGCTGCTGTTATTGCTGTTGCTGCTGTTATTGCTGCTGCTGTTGGTTATTGCTGCTGCTGCTGCTGTTATTGCTGCTGTTGTTGGTTATTGCTGCTGCTGCTGTTATTGCTGCTGCTGCTGGTGTTATTGCCGTTGCTGGTGCTGTTGGTTATTGCTGCTGCTGTTATTGCTGCTGTTGTTGGTTATTGCTGCTGCTGCTGTTATTGCTGCTGCTGCTGGTGTTATTGCCGTTGCTGGTGCTGTTGGTTATTGCTGCTGCTGTTATTGCTGTTGCTGCTGTTATTGCTGCTGCTGTTGGTTATTGCTGCTGCTGCTGCTGTTATTGCTGCTGTTGTTGGTTATTGCTGCTGCTGCTGTTATTGCTGCTGCTGCTGTTATTGCCGCTGCTGTTATTGCTGTTGCTGCTGGTGTTATTGCCGTTGCTGGTGCTGTTGGTTATTGCTGCTGCTGTTATTGCTCCTGCTGCTGCTGCTGCTGTTATTGCTGCTACTGTTGGTTATTGCTGCTGCTGCTGCTGTTGGTTATTGCTGCTGCTGCTGCTGTTATTGCTGCTGCTGTTATTGCTGTTGCTGCTGCTGTTGTTATTGCCGCTGCTGTTATTGCAGTTGCTGCTGATGTTGGTTATTGCTGCTGTTGCTGCTGTTATTGCTGCTACTGTTGGTTATTGCTGCTGCTGCTGCTGCTGTTATTGCCGCTGCTGTTATTGCTGTTGCTGCTGATGTTGGTTATTGCCGCTGCTGTTATTGCTGTTGCTGCTGATGTTGGTTATTGCTGCTGCTGTTGGTTATTGCTACTGCTGTTGGTTATTGCTGCTGCTGTTATTGCTGCTGTTGGTTATTGCTACTGCTGTTATTGCTGCTGTTGGTTATTGCTGCTGTTATTGCAGTTGCTGCTGATGTTGGTTATTGCTGCTGCTGTTGGTTATTGCTGCTGCTGTTGTTGCCGTTGCTGCTGCTGTTATTGCTGCTGCTGCTGTTATTGCTGCTGTTACTGTTATTGCTGTTGCTGCTGTTATTGCTGCTGTTACTGTTATTGCTGTTGCTGCTGCTTCTGTTATTGCTGCTGCTGTTGGTTATTGCTGCTGCTGTTATTGCTGCTGCTGCTGTTGGTTATTGCTGCTGCTGTTATTGCCGTTGCTGCTGATGTTGGTTATTGCTGCTTCTGTTATTGCCGTTGCTGCTGATGTTGGTTATTGCTGCTGCTGTTGGTTATTGCTGCTGCTGCAGAGCAAGTACATGGACTTGTTACTGTCAATACATACACTGATCAGCTGGTGGGAGCATGTAAGACATACTGCTTCATAGGGCTGTAATCTCCCAGTCGATTATTTGGTCGATACGTTCTGGCTCAAACAAAATTCTGATTGGTAGATTATTTGACGCGTTCATTTCATTAGTTTTGTCGCGTTCATTTCATCAGTTTTGCCGCGTTCATTTCATCAGGTGGAAAGCACTAATTGCTAATGGGGGTGTTTTCAGAGCACCGCTGTTTCACAGGTAGCAGCTAACAGTCTGTCTTCAGAACACCCCCCTTGTTTTCACGTCTTTTGGATTAGCCCAACCCGCTACTGGAGAAGAGAGACAGATTGAAGAAAGTAGGCTACTAGAAGGTTTGCTGAATATTATTACTTGATCTGGTTTGTTTAATAAATATTATTTTTTTATTAAAGTGAACGTGCCTTTTGTGTTTAAGAGTAAAAGCTTTAAGTTAATAGTCTATTCGTGTCTCAGCCGCGAAGCTGAGCTTCTATGTTCGCGAGCTGCACAGAGCGGCTGAAATCATAGTGTCCGTCAGTTATAATACATATGACAAAAACAATTGTCTAAATTATGTTACATATTCCTCAAAAGTTCTTGTCATGATATCACTAGTTGACAACATAGTACTATTTTCGGAAATCATAGGCTCTGATCTGATATTGCGCAGGTGCACGTGAAGCAACGCTGCCAGAGCCGACAGACTCGTGTGTCAGACTCATTTCAGTGCAAAATAATTACGTCAAAAACGATTTAATACTGCAAATAGCCTTCTAGTTTTTTATGTTTATTTATAATTCATTTAGGCGGACAACAAGGCGCACAGTGCGCAGCTAATTCATTTAAAGTGTTTTTTTTCCTAACGTCATTTTTAGTCGATTTTTAGTCGAAAATTTCAGGACTTTAGTCGACCAAGATTTTCTTTGGTTGATTACAACCCTACTGCTTCAGCACAAATAGCATACAATTACCAGTAGCAGATCTATACAGGTGGAGCTGGAGAAGGTGCATTTCGATCATTTTTTTATTTTATTTTGTCCATTTACTGGTTTAAGTTTCCAAGACTGAGGCTTAAAAAATGTTCCCCTATCTTACAAACTCTAATGTTTCAGACAAACAGTTCTGCAGAAACACAAAATGAACAAAATGCTTGATGTTATCAAGTGATTAGCATGAGCTAAAATGATCAGTTACAATGAATTATAACTATCTCCTGCTGATCAAGCACCTGGAAATCATTTTCTATGTTTTGTGAATGTAAATAATGAAGCTGTCCAATTCAGTCTAAAGTTTCTTATTCTCAAAACAGTGTAAATCCGACTGGTTGCAAACCAAGTGCCCTTCTTTGTTTGTGTGTTTTTTAATCTCATATTTCATGAAAGAAACTATATTTTGCATAATGAAAATGAAGACTATTTTAGGGTAATCGTATTTTTTTGCATATTTTTATGACATTTTGACCACACATTTTATTGCTGTAATGTGATAGTCATAGTCTGGACATGTTTTTGTGATTAAACCGATAATAAAACTGGCCTAGTTGAGCACAGCTGCCTTTTTCTTATTCTCAAAACTGTAAATAGTTCTGATTTGTTTTGTGGGTATTTTAAAGAATAAGCGGAGAGCTTATTTTCTCATATTATCTCATATTATTAGGTTCTGCGATGTGTGTTACATTGAAATGAAGTCTGGGAAAGCATTATCAGTAAGTCTGCTGGGATCGGTGTGAAATTCACACGAGTTCCTTCAAGAAACTGACCTTCTTAACCTCTAAAGGAACTTCAGCACGTTATGACAAACCATGAGCGTCAGCTTTTGACTCACTCTCTGTATGAGTGACCCAAGATCAGTTAAAATTCTGGAACATGTCTGTTATTTCGATTCGAGCGCTGGTGGTTTCTCTGGGTGGATGTGGGCAGCTGAAGCCAACAGAGCCACGAGAAAAGAAAGTCAATAAACTTTGAGAGGGTTTTTCTCTGCAACACGGACTTCCTCCCGCGCAGGGGAAACACACATTCACACACAGCTATCGACAGCACGATCTGGACAGTCTGGTGTTACAGTAAATTCAGGTGGAGCACCTGCCTGATAAGAAAGAAAGACTTTTGACGCTTCCGTTTCATCTGGTCCACACCCACATTATTCATGAGCGAATAAAATGCACGTTTCAGTTCACAACTTTAAATTCTTTAATAACTGAATACTAATAAAATCGACTTTTCAGGGTCAAATTGGGGATCGATCCGTGTGCGTTCAGAAGAGAGAGTTTACAAGGTGTTTACAAGGAAACATATTTCTATATTTGGTTGAGTTAGTGTAATTATATATTTAAGTACTGAGTAATATTAATTAACATGTACTTACTATAGGGTTAGGATAGGATTAGGGTTTGGTTGAGAGTTAGTTGCATGTAATTATGCATTAAGTACATGTAACATGTAACAGCTCCTTTGTGGGAAACGCTGAAAAAAGACCAGGTGCACAAAACACACACAATACATTTAGTGTTATAGTAACATGATTTATAGGATTTATTAATATTTTGTTTTAACTTTTTTTTTTTTTTTTAACTTTTTTTTTATTAGTTTTTTGTATTTCAACTTTAAACTCATTTAAAAGTTTTAAAAGACCTAATGGTTAGGGTTTATAATAACAGCACTGGTTACATCCTTAATGACAAAATCATATTTCATATAAGCTGCAGACCTACTGGTTGAAGTCGCCAGGACTGAGGCTTAAAAATAGTTTTATCTTATAAATTCTAATGTTACAAACAAACAGGTCTGCAGAAACACAAAATTAACTTTGCTCGATGTTATCAAGTCATTTGCATGAACTAAAAACACCAGTAACAATGAATGATAACTATTTCCTGTTTATCAGTAACCCTTTCCTGCTGATCAAGCACCTGGAAATCATTTTCTTTAATTTGTGCATGTAAATATTGCTTGTTACGAATCTTTCAAGCCGTTCAATTCTGTCTAAAGTTTCTTGTTCTCAAAACTGTGTAAATAGTTCTGATTAAAATGCATGTTTGTTTTGTGAGTATTTTAGAGTATAAACGCCCTTCCTCATGTTTTTCTCTGATATATTTCATCCCAAAAGTGAAAGACATTATATTTTTGCATAACTATTTTAGGACCATCACATCATTTTTGACAATTAAGCACATTTTGACCATACATTTTATTGCCGCAATGTGAATTTATTTTAATTGAAAGCATGTACGCATCTTAGTCTGGACATGTTTTTGTGATTAATCCGATAATAAAACTGGCCTAGTTGTGCACAGGAATATTTTCTTGGGTTTCCAAGCCCTCTTTTCTGAAACTTTTCATTTTGCTGAACCTAAAAATAAAAAATAATAATGAAGAAAGGCATGAAAAGAAAAAAGCTCTTATAAAAGACAGAAACTGAAACTCTTTTCTTGTCAAATCCGCCCACGTTTCCTGAACGCTTCTCTCTCTCTCTCTCTCTCTCTCTCTCTCTCTCTCTCTCTCTCTCTCTCTCTCCTCTAACAAAAGACCAGTCAGAGAGAAAGGTACAGGAAAAAGACTTAAACTAACCTCCCCTGTTAAAGAATACCAGAACAGTTACACATGTGGTCTCGTTAGCTAAAAATGTTGACATGGAAACCATAGCACATACGTTACATGTGCGACATCAAAGGAAAAGAAAATGACAAGAAACAGAAAGAAAAAAGCCAGATGAAAAGCTCTTGTCAGAGTCTGTTCAGTGCTCGTTGCACCGCAAATGCTTCGACCGCAGAAGTGGAAAGTTTCCATGTCGCAGGTCATAAACTGTTTCACTGTTCAGTCCTGATGTCCACTGATCGAACGGCAAACCTACTATACAAGCGCTGGATTCTTAATGGGTTACACTTTATTTCAAGGTGTCCTTGTTGCAGTGTAATTATATATTTAAGTACTGAGTAATATTAGCTAACAAGTACTGAATATAGGGTTAGGATTAGGGTTTGGTTGAGGGTTAGTTGCATGTGAATATGCATCATTTAATGTTATTACTATGGTAAGAACATATGTAACAAGGACACTGTAAAATAAAGTGTTACCTGCTTTTTTTTTTTTTTAAGCATGCTACTAAAATAGACCCTTTTTTAAGCTTGTTTTTGCCACGGAATATTGCAACTTTTTATCTCACAATTCAGACTTTTTTCTTGCACTTGCAAGTTTACCACAATTCTGATTAAAAAAAAAAAAGTAAATTGCGAATTACAAAGTCTGAATTGTGAGATAAAAAGTTGCAATTACCTTTTCTATGTACTTTTACAGTTCTGTTTTCCACATAAAAAAAATATTTCTAAAAAAAACCATCAGCAATCCGCCTTGTTTTTCAATCACCTGTTATATATAGAACCACATTTCACCATCCAATCATTTCCAGATGGACTTTTTTTTCTCTCAATGAACATTTTACAGATTGCTAAAGTAAAATGACTGACTTTTGATTGCATGACTTTAGAACCATGGCAAATCTAGAGGAAAAGCATTGGAGATTATTGAGGTCTCAGGAAAAATAAAGCATGGGGACATAAAGTCTCTATTTAATCTCATCGTGTAGTTGATGCAATTGTAATATTAAAGATATCTCATCATTCCTATGGAAAGTTGAACTTTTGGCCTCCTTCCTGGTGCTTCATGCAATGAAATATCAAGGTTTTGCTTGTTGCTTTATTGTAATACACACAAACAATAACACGCGCACAATTGCACAGTGAAACGACATCTTTCCATCTCCACCATCGTATGTTTCATTAAGATTATATGACTGAGATATTCCTCGTAATGTGCGTCTCAGCACGAAATGGCGGTTCTGGTTTCCAATTGTTCAATAATGATCTATCTGCCAATTCAACACCCGCCGCAATATGAATAAAACATAAATGGAGGGCGGCGAGGCAGTTTTACTGTATAGCTTTGCTTGTCAACTGCTTTGAAGAAAAAAAAAATTCATAATATGATAAATGTTGGTCTATACTTTTAGAATCAACCACAATAACCAAGAGATGTCCAAGAGTCCGCTAAAACACACCGTATGGATGTTGATTTGCAGTAAAAGCACACGAGACGTTTAGCATTCATGTTCCCTGCTGTGAGAGTGACTCATGTGTGTTATAGCATAATACTTTTCTCTTTCTCATTTTAGACAGAGGATTTCTTTTATAACAGTAAAGTAACCGACCATTGCAAATGCATGTTTTCAGATCGCTCAATTCATTTAAGCATTTAAGCAAATATCATCAAACAGCATATAGAGCACGATATATCGCCACCGTATCCGTATCGGCCTAGTGAGAAAATGTGACTGATATATTAAAGCTGATAAATAATGTATTATTTCCTTCAGCTGAGATGCTTCAGATGTGCACTGTTCAACATGATGGTTTTAAATTGCTTGAAATATGATTGGAATCACTTCAAAAAAGGAAAATACAGTGAAATGCAACATGTCTGTCATATCGGCTACATAAAATCACAACGAGAACATTGTAATTGTGAGTTAGGGACATGGATTTTAATGATGAGACTTTTGATTTTGTGATCAGGCTCTCAGAAAATTATATAAAGATTTAGATTTATCGGCCGATATATCGGTTATCTATGGAAGCTTGTTTCCGCCACAGAGTGAACAAGTAAAAAATGTAATTGCGACTTTTTAATCTCACAATCTCACTTTTTTTCTCAGAATTACGTGATATAAAGTCGCAATTGCAGGTTATAAAGTCAGAATTGCGTGATATAAAGTCGCAATTGTGTGTTATAAAGTCAGAATTATGAGATATAAACTCACAATTGCGAGAAATATACTTGAAATTCTGATTTTTTTTCTCAGAATTGCATGTTTATATCTCGCAATTCTGACTTTATAATACGCAATTGGGAGATATAAAGTCAGAATTGCATGATATAAAGTCACAATTGCGCAAAAGTCAGAATTGTGAGATATAAACTATTCTGAGGTAAAAAAAAAAAAAAATTCTGTCTTTTTTTCCCTTAGAATAGTGAAATAAAGTCACAATTGCGTCATATAAAGTCAGAATTCTGACTTTTTTTCTCGCAATTGCGACTTTATATCACGCAATTCTGACTTTATATCTCACAATTGTGAGTATATCTCACAATTGTGAGAAAAGATATCAGAATTGCGAGATATAAACTCACAATTGTGAGATATAAAGTCAGAATTGCGTGATATAAAGTCGCAATTGCGAGAAAAAAAGTCAGAATTCTGACTTTATATGACGCAACTGCGACTTTATTTCACGCGATTCTGACTTTATATCTCGCAATTCTGACTTTATATCTCGCAATTCTGAGAAATAAAGTCAGAATTGCGAGATGTAAACTTGCAATTTTGAGATAAAAAGTGGCAATTATCTTTTAAAATGTTTTATTCTATAGCGGAAACAAGCTTCCATAGTTATCGGCTTTCAAGTGTAAAGAATTATCGGTATCGGCCAAAATTTTTAAATATCGGTGCATCTCTAAAGGAAGTGGTCGTTATGAATGTCGATAAAGAAAACACCACAAATCTCTTATTTAACGTTTTTATTACAGACAAAATGAAACAAAAAGGCATAGTGACACAAAATGACCTGGCTGGCAAGGAAAGAAAAAAAAATACAGTATTCAAAAAAGTAAAAATAAAAAATAAAAGCAATGGTCATCATCATAATCATAATCCAAAAACAAAATAACAATAAAATTCAAATATTGTAGTTATAAGCAAAATTGATCTCATTTTGTTCATAAATAGAAACCTGTTAAACATTATTAAATATTAACTGATGGGCAACTTGCTGATAACGATTTTAAAATAATTATCATTGCTGACTTTACAAATAAAATAACTACAATTGGCAGGTTTGTACACTATTTATTTTATTCAACTAAAAATAGTATGCTACAGTAGAGAAAAAAAAAAAAAGATTAAAATAAAACGTTTGACTAAATGATCAAATGCATTTAATTTTTTCCCACAAAACTTAAAGATGAGATCAACACAATAGAACATCTAGCAAAAGCTACTAGAAAACTATAGACCCACTGTTGATTTAATTTACTGTGTGCTGTATTATCTCACATTGAGAACATTATAGTTCACCTTTACATGTTATATTGGTGGTTTTTAATGTCAGTCAAGAAGACCAGGCAAAAGAAATGACCCCGGGTTTCAATAGAACAACTGCGTTAGACTTGAAACGAACTCTATTCAAGTACACGATGTGAGATGTGTCTGGGTGATTCAGCACAACCGAAGTATGCGGTGCATGTTCTTCATCTACTGTCACGGTGGACAAAAGTTTCAAGAGAATATTGCTGAATGATATAGTTAAAGTTAAACGTGTGTGTTCACATCTGTGTACTTGTGTAAAGTATGTTTCTGACCTTTGACCTGAATCTGGAGGCGCCTTCAGAACATAAGGCCCCGATCACACCTAACGCGTTTTTCAGGTTCATCACACAGAACGAGCAGTGCGCTGCGTTTTTTATGTTGCTAGGCAACCACTGAAACAGCTGTCCTGTCAATCAAGTAAACGTCAAATCAGCCTTTTATTAAGCAAGGGATAATGTAGAGCGAGGCGGTTGTTATAGCGAATACAACCCCGACAGGCTGATCAGGACCCCGACGCGAACCGCTTATCACATGGCTACCTACCAAATAAATCAATAATTTGTCACAAAATATGGATTTAAAAACGATTGTATTGCTTCCGCTAAAGAAAATAGTCCGTTCCGTCTCTACGGTTAGAATCCTGCGTCCATAGCAACGCTCTGTTTTTCATGGCAACGGTGTGTTATACTTATCAAGAAATAACACACCGCATTCTACATTAGAATTCAACCAAGCCATGTAATAACTTTATTTACTTTCTGTTAACATTGTGGTAGTTACGGTTCGTGAAGTCGTTAAGCTCCTGGTAACCCGCGAGAGCACCACAAGTTTATCCTCCATCTTCGCACTCTCCGGGCGTTCAAGCAACTGTGGCTTTTCATCACTAAATCGGAAAGCCCGCCTCTCCATTCATTCGATTGGACAGTGGAAAAAAACACGATGACGTCGGGCGCTTTTTCCACTCGGAGTTGCTTTTTTTTCAACTGCAAAAACGCGAGGCGCAGCCAAGTCCCAAATGGCACACTTCATATGCACTTTCGGTCTTGTGGACTTAAAATGCCGCGTGTCCGTTAAGTCCATGAGACCGTAGGGTGTCCCATTTGTCATTTTAGGCCTCAGAAGGGTGCTCGCGAGCGGTCGATATGTGCCCTCGATGCACACTTTTGCCGAGCCCGCACTGATGCGGACTCAAAGCGGCATTACATCACGAAAGTGCGGACTCGTAGGAAGACCACGAGTGCTTAGGGTGCCATTTGGGACAGGGCCCCTGTCTCTCTCTTGATACCAACACGGAAGTGAATTAAACGGCAATTCATCAACTGGCCACTTGAGGCTGGCTGCAAAAGTGAGTCAAATCTGCATCTCCTCCATGTTAAAATACCGAACTTTACAGCAGAAAAAAACATGTTTACAGCCTGGTGCAAAAAGTGGTTTTGGTCTATACAGCTAATTTTGCCCTTCATGACGACTGTGAGGGGGGTGAATTTTTTTATAACTCAACCGTTTAAATTATATTAAGCCTTAAAAGTGCCATCTCTTCTGCTAGCACTTAATCTTAAAAAAAAAAAAAAAAAAAAAAATTCCTTTTCCTTTAAATCCTCGCTTATCGGGCTTATGCTACAATTCCTGAACTTCGTATTCTGAGCACTTCTTGCATTGTTTTTGCCTATTCACGATGACTCACTTAATTTAGTCCTAATATGTAAGTCGCTTTGGATAAAAGCGTCTGCTAAATGACTAAATGTAAAATGTAAATTTCTGCATAATTAAGGGTGTGTCCACTTTTGAGTGACAGGTGGATTCCCGCTGCTGTGGTCATTAGTCATCATTAGCCGTGTGTCTGCTGTCTGTTAGCCGTCACGTTACCTCAGCTCATTGTCTGACTGTAAAAATAAATACATTCGGGAGTGACGCGCTGCCAAGATGGCAACGGTCGGCCACGCCCACTTTAGGCTTCAAAAACGGTCTTCAGAAACCTACGGGTGACGTCACGGACACTACGTCCATATTTTTTTACAGTCTATTGTTCCTGGTAACCCGCGAGAGCACCACAAGTTTATCCTCCATCATCGCACTCTCCGGGCGTTCAAGCAACTGTGGCTTTTCATCACTAAATCGGAAAGCCCACCTCTCCATTCATTCGATTGGACAGTGGAAAAAAAACTCGATGACGATGGGCGCTTTTTTTTAACTGCAAAAACGCATAAACAGCGCGCAGAACGCTCACTGCCATAGGAAACCAATTGAAAAATGCATCAGGTGTGATCGGGGCCTTACGCTTCACATTTAGAACCTGAGAGGAAATCAACAAATCGCTTCACAAGTTCGTTAGACCATGTGTTTGCGATCTCAGAGTCCAGCAGGAGTCCGTCTCGAAGTCAAAAACGCGGAGCCTAAATGGAGAGCCAGGTCATGCAGTCTGTCATGGGTTTTGCCATAGATCTTTTTTTTTGGGGGGGGGAGGGGGAATCACACCAGTGAGCACAGATTTTAATGCAAGATTGTGTACGTGGTGTGGAAACACTCTTCTGGAAATCACCTGCACAGGCTGTTCACTTACACAACGCACAAATACACTCACACACACGCCCATTCACACCGGCACGCATTCACAAAATACCATTTAAAATACAAATCAATGAATTATAAGTCATATTAAAGAAGAAAAAATATCTGGACTTCATCTTCCCAATTTGACCCCCCAAAAAGTGATATTTACAATCACACTGTGACAGATCAACAAAGACCTACACGGGTCTTTAAATTTACAAAAAGAAGTTGTATTTATCAATTTTTCCATTTGAGTATTTTTTGTTTTTATTGTCTATGTTTTTTTTTTTGTTTTTTTTTTTGTTTGTTTTTTGCCTAAAATTCACAGAGACTCGAAAGAGACTTTTTCCCTAAAGTAACGGACCTGTTTTTTTGGCCAAAAAGAAGAGCTATGTTGCAAGCAGGAAATAAATAAAAAAGTACAACGACAAAATAAAACAAAAATGAGACGAGGAGGAAAGTAACTGAGAGACTAAGAGGAGAGTTTTCCTCTGTTATAGTTAAAGCTCATTCGCCCTGAGGGCCAGTTTAATGGTAGTTTGCTTTATTTTTTTTCCTTTTCGTTTTTGTTATATACATCTTTTTTTGTTGTTTTCTTTTAAGTTTATTCAGAGACGGGGTGAGTGCTCTCTGAGGTCTCTGGCGCAGAGGCCTGTACATTTTTAAGTGCTTGGCAAAAATGAAAGGATCACTAGTAGTCTTCAGAACGCGTACACACACACATCCTTCTAAAAACGAATGTAAAATGACAGTGAGGGAAACTGATGATTTCTGGGAAGGGTGGAGAGGTGCGGGGGGGACTCCCTGGTGTTGTTTCATCTTTTCTCTTTCCGTTCTCCTTGTTTTTCTTCAAGTGAGGTAGAGTGGCTTATCCCTGCCTATCATACTGCCACTGCAAAACAATGAGAAACAAATCAGCGTCAGGTTAAAAAAAAATCGTTAAAAGCTTCACCCAAGAAAAATGACACCCAAAAATAAGAATTGTGTCATCATTCACTCACTCTCGTGTCACTCCAAACTAAAGTTCAAACCAATCCATTGAATGAATTTCACCCAAAAAAAAACAAAACAAAAAAAAAGCCCAACCATCATAACAGTAATCCATAAGACTTGTGCAATGCTAATAACTCTCAAATGACTTCAGAATAGGGCTGGGCGATACACAATATCAATATCGACGTCAATAACGATGATGATAAGCTCTGGATTAATCTAACAGCCCCTCACATAGCAGAAATAAACACGACAACAGTCAGTCAGTGCATGATTCAGAGCTGTGAAACGCTTAATCGCGATTAATCGAATTCAAAATAAAAGTTTGTGTGTACATATTATATATGTGTGTACTGTGCATAATTATTTTTTACACACATGCATGCATATATTTAAGAATATTATACACAGTACACACACATATATTATGTAAACAAACTTTTATTTTGGAGTCGATTAATCGCGACTAATCGTTATAGTTTCATCTGACACACACTCACACGCATGTGTCGCTCACAGTGTTTTCTGTGTCTCAATATATGAGGAGATGAACACATGAACTTCATCATTAGAGTCACTTCACACGCTTTTAACGCTTTTATTTTAGGAAAACTATCGTCAAATACACACTGAAACCAAAGATCTTCACGACTAACCGTCAAAATAAAAGTTCGGTTTAACTTAGAGAAATGATGACAGAAATATATCACTACTGTCTAATAAAATGTACTCCTCAAAGTAATAATAATACTATTATTACTATTTCTAAGGAATATCATGCAACCGAGATTTTTTTTTTTCATCCATGTTTGACATTTATACAGTTGTGTCGTGCAGCATCTTATTTGACAAAAAATAAAAATGCAATGTTTTGTTGTATATTAATCATATTTTCATCTGATTACATTTTAAAAGCTTAATTAAATTCACGAGGCCCTGAATTAAAAGGTATCTGCTCTGTGGAGTTTAATTGTGAACAAACAAGTTTACATTCATTCTCAAGGTCTAACAAATATGTGAAAAGCATTTTGATATTGTGATAATATTTCAAATATATAATAATAATATATCACGCAGCCCTACTTCAGAAAACAGTTCAAGACTTGTACGGACTACGAGTCCTGTTTTTTTGTCAATGCTTTCAGAGCAGTGTGAACATTCTGCTAAATGTCTGGACTGGAATGACATGAGGGTGAATAACTTTCATTTTTTGGGTGAACTAGTCTTTTAACTTTGTTATTGTCTGTTTGTGGTTTTTATTTTATTTTGCATTGTATTGCATTGTTATATTACACAATAAATAATTCATGCGCACAGCTCTGAAACCACACATGCTGCTCACACACACACTCACAGAGTCCCCTGATACTATGACGCGTCTCATGGGACAGACATAGTTAACACCATAGCGCACACACACACACACACGCTGTTTACCTGCAGTGGTTTCCGCCGCATTCCCGGTTGCAGTACTCGCTGTCCCAGTCGGGGTTCTGGCCCACCGGGTTCGGGGCCCCAGGAGACTGAGACCCCCCCACACTCTTCTGATACTCCGACTGTAAGTGAGAGAATCCCTGAGAGAGACACAATACACACATTTTATTAGCATTTTTAGGCCAGAAACATATGCAAGCATGCAAATATGAATGCTCAGCCAATGCAATGCAAGTGTGTGACCCTGATGTGTGTACTTCACATACTTAAAATATACAAATTATCAGATAAGACTTTACAATAATGTTCATTAGTTAACATGAGCTAATATTCAACTGCACGTATACAGCATTTATTCATCTTTGTTAATGCTAATTTCAACATTTACTAATACTTTATTAAAATCTTGTTAACGTTAGTTAATGCACTGTGAACTAACAATGAACAGCTGTATTTTTATTAACTAACGTTAACAAATACAGTAACAAATGTGGTTAGTTCATGTTAGTTAATACATTAACTAATGAACCTTATTGTAAAGTGTTACCAATTATTAAATAAAGTGTAGATGTATGTAAAGCATATTATTAAAAAAAAAAAAAATCAATTGTATTCTAATGATTAAACCTGGCATTTGTTCCTCGCTTCTTTTCAAAAGCGTTTCTGAGATGTTTTCTTTATTGCTCGACTGTAGGAAGGTGCTAAACACTGACCGCTTTAGAAAATCAGACCTTTTCACTTCACACATGTCTCCAGCACAGAGACTACACCTCCAAAACAACACATCCTCCACCCCAGTTCTCACTTCATCTCATTTCATTTCGCTTCGCACGCAAAACACGACCTGTCCTTTTTCAAGTTCATTTGGTAACATTTTCCCAACAAGATCTGATTCCGAACACCGCTATTAATATTGAGCGATACCAGTGTGCTAAACATAAACGAGGAGGTATAAACTGCATGTGTATCAGTGTTTCTTCACATAAAAATAAACTTGTTTGCTTGTTTAACATTTCGATCATGGCAAGTTTGGAACGGAATACTGCCATAATGTTCACTGCACATGTAGAGTATGTAGTACATGAACAATGCAGTGTGCAATGATAAATGTTTCATGGCAGTGTGCAATCTCTGAGCAAATGGCGTTCAATTATCATCACAAATTAACAAACACTGGAAATGGAAGGTCAAGTTGAGAGCAGTGCATTGTGGGATACGGTACCTATTGCAGTGTGTTCTGGTTGTACAGTGCACATTTTTTATTCTGTGCATAATGTTACATGGTAGTGTGCCGTTCCAATCACACCTCATACACACAAGCAAGCGTGGCGTTTAGTACATGAAAATAGTACATGAAGCTGTGTGCAGTATAGCACGCTAAATGGTCATGTTTGGAATTAAATAGAATTTACTGTGCATTATATGCTGTGTATTGTACACTCTTTTAGTAGTATGCAATGCTAAACATTTCTAGGGCTTATTTGCATTTTTAAAAAGATCTAATAAACACTGGAAAAGAAATGCATTGCATTGTGGGTCAGTACCCACACTGCACATTTTGGCAAATGTCGTACATGCATATAGAAATTTCGGTAACACTTTACAATAAGGTTCATTAGTTAACATGCACTAACCAGGAGTAATACATTTGTTACAGTATTTATTAATCTTTGTTAACGTTAGTTAATAGAAATACAGCTGTTCATTGTTTGTGCATGTTAGTTCACAGTGCATTAACTAATGATAACAAGATTTTAAGGAAGTATTAGTAAATGTTGAAATTGACATTAACAAAAAATAATAAATGCTGCATAAGTGGAGTTCATTATTAGTTCATGCTAATTAATGTAGTTAACTAATGAACCTTATTGTAAAGTGTAATGTCAGATATTATGCACAGCGTTACATGGCACTATCGCAGCCCATAAACACAAGCACGTGTGGCGTCTCCCAGCATGCACGCTAACCTGCTGTCCTGGGGGTGGGGAGTGCAGCGGAGCCTGGAGGCCCATCTGGTGAGAGATGATTGGCTGTGACTGCACCTGCTGCATGCGGATTGGCTGGTTGAGGAGCGAGCCCTGGTGCAGGGAGAGCTGCTGGTGGAGGGGGGGGCTGATCTGGAAGGAGGCTGGGGGGGAGGCACTGAGCGCGGGCAGCATGGCCGAGCGGGGCAGGCCGTGTCTGGGAGCCCCCGCTGCGTAGCTCTGGAGGTCTGAGAGGGGGAAGGGGTACGGGGAGGAGGGCTGGGGCGGGACGCTGTACAGGGGGGTGTTGGGGGGCATCATGTGTGACGACGGCTGGCTAGACTGGCCGCTTTTGCTCTCCACCGGGTCACTGTAGGTCTGAGGGACAGAAAATGCACATCATTAAATGCATCTACACTGGGAAAAAAAATGGTGAGAAAAATTAAATAAGAAAAGAAATTGCTAGGAAATGTCACACATAAAATAAATGGCAGGTAACACACGTGACATTTTCAAGTAGAAAGACTAAAATGGTAAAACGCACTCCATGATCTTTACTTTCAACTTCACAAAATTATTTACAGTGTAAGCTGATTGCACGATTCTGGATAAATTGAGACTTATGTTTTGTTTTTTGTTTTTTTTAAGACAACTAAACAAAATATCATATTTAATAGAGGTTTTGAACATTTTTACTTGCTGCAGTCTATTTAAAAGTACATTTTATTTGAGTTCATTCTTTTTTTGTTTAAAAAAAATAAGATTGAGTGAATGATTCAATGACTCGCTCATAAATACTTCATTACTGGATTGAACGAATCTCTTGAATGAATGATTCAATGACTAATACATGTTGTCATAACGATGTAATCGATACAATTGTTTTTTGAAGCGCCGTGTGACTTTCAATGGGTGATTTTTATTTTTATTTTTTTATTTTTAACGCTTCTATAGACATCAGTGTTTATATCCCAACTATAAACTTTTATCCCAGAACTTCATTGATGATTTGAATGATTGTAAGACAGAAATAACGATACTGTGTGGTTGAAAAGAACACAGATTTGAATGTTCTGGTTTTGATCTTGTCAAAGTTTTAATAAAAATAGCCGAATCGCTGTCATTTAGGAATAAGATCATGTGGGCGTTTGAATCGAGATCGCCATCTTTTAATGATTAATCAGGCTGCTTAATATTGTCAATACGAATTATATTATCAGTAGAACAATTTGAGATGTTCTTAGTGTTGACACAGACTCCAAAACTCGACGATCAGGTTATTCAGCATGATTTTAGGAGAGCATCTTTTGCTTCAATGGAAATGAAATCTCATTTGTTTCTCCTAGTCATCACTGAGCTAGAAAATAAAGTCTCCAGCATCTCAGATGTTTCTGGGAGAAAAAAGATCCCAGAAATCTCCTCTAGAAGAGATCTCAAGAAGAACTGCATGGATTTCCCGAAGCATGCAATCAAAAGTCAGAGATTTCAATTATGATCTCAAACATTTCTCATCAAATGATCACATTAATAGAGCTCTCATTTGCATATATTTTAGGTCAAACATTTGAGGTGATACTTGAATGAGCATCATTATTTTGAAGACCGAAGTGTCAGTATTTAGAACAGCAGAAAACCACATGAGAAACAGTAGCAAACACCAATCGCACGAGCACATCTATCTCTGATTTGTCAAATTGAGAGCATGCGCTTACAGCAGAGCATTGTTTCATTACCGTTTTACGCATCGTAAATGGCAATATGTTTTTCAAATGCCAGCGCGTGATGGGCGGTCGGTCGTGTTCATCAGCTGTCACGATCGTGGCGCTTTCATAATGCCTCATATTTATTGAGCAGAACATCTAAACTGATCAACATGAAAAGATTGAGGGCTGAGTCTGTGTCCGTAGAGAACCGAGAGAAACTAAACGGGGAAGCAAAGCATGTGGACGTGACTGTTTGAGCCAGCACATCTGCTTCGGACATTTTCAAACATTTCTCTTTAAATTAAACAAGTGGAGATTGTCCAGGTCCTGAACGTACATCATCACACACCATACGATCGCTTTCAAAAGCTTCGCGAGAACAAAATACTGTTATTTATGGTGCCATTAACCGCCTCATATTTCATAAAACCTCTAAACAACATTACACTTTTTTTTGCAAGTCTTTCTGATATATTTAGGATAAAATGATCCAGATTTTCAAAATACAATAGTAAAAATGTACTTTTACGCAAACCCTTATTTATATAAAACTACTGAGACAATAATGCATCACTCTATAAAATAGCACCAGGTGCAAGAGTTTAAACACTCTCAAACTTCACATTTCCCACCGATTCTTTTAGTCTTAATTATGCATGAAAACCTAATTTATGAGTAAAAAGAGTGATCCTCTTTTCACGAGTGTATGTTTCAAGTTTTGGGCCGTGAAAACGATGTGCATTTGATAGTTAGACCAATTTTTTTCTATCATATTTTCCTCCTTTTCAATGCATGAGAGTATACGAACACATCAAGCAAAGCATCTGCCAAAAACAGATTTTGACGAAATATTTAATTATACGCAATGAAGGATGAGAAAGGCGTTTAATAAAAGCCTCTGAGTTTGATGAATACTGTATTCACGGCTTAATCAACGCTCTTGTTTAGGGCCAAGGAGCTCAGAGAGCGAGGTATGGAAAAGAAGAGAGAGTGTTTAGCATGAAAATGCAATTTGCGTTTTTCAAAAGAGAAACAATGAATGTAAAATTAGTGGTTTGAAATCGCAGCTTTTTATTATGCAGATGAACGTATGAAATGAAACGACAGATCGTGCTGATTTCTGCTCGTTTGAGTCTGTCAAATCACTTTGGCAAATTTGCTATCGATTTATGGATCGCACATGCGTGATGCCGGCCGGCCGAGCAATCCGATGGATTAAAACAACGGTTAGTGACCGCAGAAACATGACAGAGACGAATATGGTTAGGGTTGAACTAATGATGCTGTTTTTGGGGAATGTATATACGAGCGTGCCAACAGCGTGAAGAATGAGTTCACACACACATGAAGAATCTGTCATCTTTTACAAGGAGAGTTCGTGCAGTATCTTTACAAGGTTATTTTCTAAAGCCCTATTCGGACGGGATTAACTTTACCATGGTAGATGGAGTGTAATTTTACCACAGGACGTCTGTAATATTAATGGTCAATCCGCACGGGATAAGAGATCTCAGTAAACTAGCAGAGGTGTGAGAGTAACTCGATTTACACACCGCCGTCACTCCTGTCCTCATGTGTGTGTTACACTGCTTCCTGATATCACGTGCACAAACACATATAACCTATATTTATATATATAAAACAGTTATGTCCGGTCGAACGATGTATTAATTAACTTCAGATTGGATTGTGTAAAAGGCACTAACCTAACGCTAAAAGATGTTTCGTGCCTCTAAACAAGTGCTGTCGATCTTCTTTCTGATCTGAATGGTGTGTGTGAAACACTTGAGTTTTGCCACAGACTCATCCCAGCGACTAGAACGCAACTGATGCTTTTCCAAGCGCCTCCATACTTGAAAAACCGCAGAAAACTACTTTTAAACAGGAAATTACTAAATATTTACGTATTTACAGCGGGTCTAATCGCACGGGATTAGTGTTACCTGAAGACATTTCTCTGGACCTTTTTACTGAAGGTAAAAGTCGCCGTAATCTTTACTGACATTGTCCATCATGATCACTGAGATGCACATTCGGACGGGACTGAAATCACAGAGAAGCTCTGGTAATTATTACTTTACCCCTCCTCTCCATGTTACACTAGTCCCGTCCGAATAGGGCTTATGATCGATGATCTATGACTAAAGGTGCTTCCAAATTAGTGTACTTATGCGCTGTTCTGTGCCATTCTGTAGTGTGAGTTCTGTGTTTACACTGAAAATTCCAAATAGAATGTTGATGAAAAAAAAGAAACAAAGTGTGGAATGTTCATGAACTGTCACAGCTTTCCTTATATGGTGGAGGGGGAGGGGCTAACAGACTGATGTTGAATGACATCATAATTTATTCAATTAATAAACTACACGGTTGAGTACATGGTGCACAGGTTAAGTGCATATAGTGTGTCATTTGGGACACACCTTATGTGTGTCAAAGTGTCATTTAAGGATTAATTAGATGCTGTTATAGTATTTATTAAAATTTTTAGCTTTTATTATATTTTCAGATTTAATTTTAATTTTAGTAATTTTGTGTGCTTTTGACTTTTTTTTTTTATTTGTATTTAGCTTTAATCCTCTTCATTTTTTTTTCAGTCTATATTAGTTGAATCATTTTAGAACTTTTTAAACTTATATTAGTTTCGTTCATGTAGTTTTTCATTTATTTAAATGTTTTTTATTATTATTTAATTTCATTTTAATTTCAGTTAACAAAATGATTTAAGTTTTAGTTAACAATAAAAACACTTGTCTCAAAAACCCCCATAAAAGTAGCACTATATTTCTTATAAATCTTCCAGTCACATGATGGACTGGGATGAAGGTATACATTACAGAATCTTCTTTTTTCCTTGAACTTTCCCTTTAAAACACACGTACACAAGCACTCTTGCGCTGACAGCTCTTCCCATGAAATGTTGTGCTGAAATCTTAAGTCTAATGTTTGCACCCCCAACATTAGCGCTGACCCAAAGACGTGAACCCGTCCGGTTACCTTGGAAACCAGGCTGGCTCGGTACGCTGCCAGGGCCTTCAGGTACTCCTTCTTCGCCGCTTCTGTTTTCCGTTTATATGCCTGCGAGGGAACGAAACACAACTGTGAATAAACACACAAACAGACACAAGCGCAATGCTAGAATATGAGCACTTAACCTTCACTTTGCACCTGGCCAGTGTCACGTCAACAACTTTCAACCTCATGCATCTACACAGAACACGTATAAAACGCGCAATAGCTGAGCATCACGTCCAGTCTAGGCTAATTTTAGGTCAGATTGGAAGAAAACGTTATTGCATGTAAATGCAGTTGTCAAAACTACAATAACTACATGCTTAACCCCATAAAGCTAGTTTCATATTTGATATGCACATTTCTAAAGCCTCTAAATGATGATCTGATAAACCTGTCAATCTCCTCCAGTGCTTCTGTCTCTGATTGACAGTTTAGACTGTCAATCAAAAGTCTTTAAGTTTAATTGTACAAACATCCTTCAGCTCCAGCTTCACAAGTCTTTATGATCTGAAATCTGCACTGATTTTTATCAAGTAAACATAATAACTTTGATATTGTTAGTCATATTTGAACTGGACTGAAGCAACTTTGGTTTACTTGATTATCCATACGTCATTTATTAGAAAAATCACGAGTGTCAAATATGATCATCAGGCTTTTGAGGAAGTTCATCTCTCAATCATCATTGTAAACTAAGCAATTAAATATCATCTTACTAAGACATATTATTGGCAGATATTGATATGCTTTTATGCAAGTATGTGCTATACTGTTATAACAATCTTTTTGTCCATATAAATATCAGCATCTGAACCAAATTGCATATTTTTCTCAATTTGAGTCTCAGAATAAAATTGAGCTTTTTTCCCCTACATATTCTCACTATATCAGACAATTTCAGCCATAAAAGCCTGATGTATCAAATATGATATATGGAAAAAAAAACTTGTTTAAAGGTTTAATAAACTCTTCCATTTTCTGACTATTATTTCATATGCCAGTCTTTACAGGGTTAAATATCAGGGTTTCATATTGATAAGTCCATTAAAACACACACGGAGAATTATAAGTGTACATCCCACATCAAAGAAACAGGACAGAAGAAAGGGATGGGGGTTGTGGAGGGAGAAAGCCTGGCTTTAACGCACACAAAGTGAATGAAATGCGATGTAGGCTAATGTAATTGCTTGTCAATCATTTCACATCCCAGAATTACGGTTTCCATTTCTTTTTGGCAACGAGTGCGGCCAATTCCCTTCTGGAACTGGGGCGGACATCAGAACCATTTCATCTTATGAGGGAAAACACGCGCTTTAAATCGGTGACAAAACACGTCACGCTGCTTCCAGGCACGACGTTAAATTGCAAATGGAGAAAAAAGCGATGTGACTTAACAAGATGAATATGGCTGCAGTCCCATAGGAAGATAAAAACACAGATGAGATCTCTTTAATATCTCAATTCTGTCTCCTAGACAGCGATGCGATTATATGGAGAGCAAACTTCTCAAAAATCAAAATAGACAATCCCATTCTTACATGGAATATTGCAGTGTTTTTACCATTATTATAAATGATGTATCCGTGCACATCATTATTGTGTTAATAATCTTGAATCAGAATCACTTCCTCTTCTCTGATGATGTGGGCGGGGCTATAACCTGTCACTCACATGAGATCAGCCAATAGCAAACCACAACCACCCAATCAATTCATCACAGACAAAATTAAGCCCCGCCCACATTTGTTCTTGTTCCTGAAGCGTTTCACTCGGATACATGGTGAAGAAAAGACGAGCGCAACTTCCATTCCATGCCGACTCTAACAAACGAACAGCAACGACTGTTTAACATTCTCATCAATGAACTAGAGAAAGCCGAAAACGCTGACAACTAGAAAAAAAGGAAAGGTTGAGAGAAGTGCATTCATTTACATTTTCTCAACAACTGTCCTCAGTAACACTATTTTGTTTCGTCAATTTGAATTTGTTCGTTCACTGAATGTAAAATGCCTCGTTCCGGACTAGGGCTGGGTTTCGATTCAAATTTCAAGAATCGATTCGATTCCGATTCTCAAGATCTTGAATCGATTATCATTATTCGATTCGATCCGATCCGATCCGATCCGATCTTCGAGATTTAGATAATGGTTTTTGAAAAAAGCATTTTTTTCCAGCTGTTACCTGAATTACAGGACTGTAGTTATGCAACATATTGATACTATTATTATAGACATTCAACTGCAAATTAATGGAGTATTGGTGGTTGTAAAGAACAATCCCCCTTCCAGAGTGTTGATACAACTGCTTTCACAAACTTGCACTAGACGACCGAGGACGCAGAGGTATATCAGCAGCAGTAGACCGATTATTTAGACGCGAACCTGATGTAGGCCTATTATTAAAAATGACATTAAGAATTTTCCAAAAAGCTGCTACAGTTCAGATGCAAATGCACCTTTATTTTTTATTTTAATGATCAACATTTAGAACACATTTGTTCTAAGCCAGTGCAAATGTAAACAGATTGTTGGTTACTGGCTTCACAGTAAACAGACAATGAGATGTGCGGATGGGCTATTATTTCAACCGCATCACAAAACTTTTTTGACCAATTTTCAAAACAGCACCCGCCCGCCATCCGCTTAATGTATGCATATATTTTTTATTTGATTGGTTAACCGCCCGCCACCCATCCGAAAATATAATTTTTCGTCACGTCATCCGCCCGATCCACGGTTTATCCGCGGAGTCCGCGGCTGTAACCGCCAACCGCGCATCTCTATCAGAATGTAAATAAAATTTGAACTTACAAAACCTTTGCTTTTGTCAAGCTCGTTCTCTGCATTGCTTCTGAACCCGAAATGGTGCCAGATCGCAGCTTTGAGCGTTTCTGGAGTTTTCAAAGCAACCGCTTGCTTAACGTTACTGACGATGTTTTAATGTCCTTCCACATCGCGCGCATGCGTGAATTCAATGACGCGGAAAGTTAAAGTTCACGGGGAAAATCGATCCTCTGAGTTACGGATCGATCTTTAGAAATTAATATGAAAATCGATTCAGAATCGGTGAATCGATTTTTTCAACACAGCCCTATTCCGGACAGATTTCACGTTTTCAGTTAGTAATACAATAAATTGATCAATCATTTTGGTAACCGTATATTTAGTTTAGTTATATATAGTATAGATTATCTGGACTATAAGGTTAAGGCTCGTTTAAACCAAGGATGATAACTATAACAATAACTATATAGCGGCAATATCGTTCTGTCGCTTTAAATGCTCGAGCTCGAGATAAGGATGGATTCTGATTGGCTGTTTTTATTGTTCATCAGCTGGAAAAAACCTTCTGAAAATTATTGTTTCTCTGTGCCATTATCTTTATAAGGTGTGGATCTTTATAGTTATTAAAGTTATCGTCCTTGGTGTGAACAGGCAACTTGCAAGTTGGCGTCGGACTGGGGGTAAAATCAGTACTGATTACCAGTTCCCCAAGGCGAGAGAGGGCCCTTGAAAAGTCTGGAATTTATTTTATTTTACCTGGATATTTTCATTTCCTAATTAAATTTCATAATGAATGTCAGATGAAATGTAAAGTTAGTGTATTGGCTGACTAACTTGGTTGATTGACTGACTGGTCCCTCCCCTTGCTAATGCGCCAAATGGTTTAGTCCATCGGCACGCATGTTGTGCTGTAGAAATGTCTTTCTCAAAGAAAGCCAAATCAGGCCACCAAAAAAGAAAGGAAAGACAGGAGAAGGAAAGAATACAAAATGAGGGGAAACAATTGGTAATGACTTCTTTTCAAAGAAAGGTGAGCACAAACTAGAACACGAAATATATAGTGCTAAACTGCTTGAATATCTCCGCAATCGTTAGTGCTAAAAATGAACTGAGACGACCCATTGAAAGAGCAGAACATATGAAGAGTTCAGATGCAAAAGCCTCTAAGTGCCATCTGAAATTTTCTTCTAGAATGATCATTTATATCAAGCTCATATATAATTAAGTTCAGTAATTTCACTTAACTGGCAATGCAAATTACCTATTAATTGTCATTTAAGTGACATTACTGAACTTAAATATACAAGCTTGATAAAAATGATCATTCTAGAAGAAAATTCCAGAGGCTTTTGCATCTGAACTCTCCATATACTTTCAGATGATAATTTGGTTATACATGTTTCTGAGGTAAAGGCTAAATAAATAAACTGTACACTAACAATGCTGTTTGCATACAACACACCATTATAATAGCCTACATTGAAACCTGTTTCATTTTAAATGATAAATATCTAAAATTAGCAATAATTAGCCATTTTAAAGCCTACATTGGCTGTTATATATACAAAAAAATATTGTAATATATTTAGCTTAAACTTAGTAACCACAGTAAAGTAAGCTAGAGAATGGTGGGAAATGAGGTTTGAAATGTGTGAAGACATATGCACACATGAGACATTATCAGGCTACTCTAAGCATTACAGTTAATTGTTAATAGTTATTACCCTATAAACATCAAGGAGAGGCCATATTATTTTATTTTTTATTATTTATTTTATTATAGGAAGATGGGGGCCCATCAGGACGCCCTATAGGGCCCGGGATCTTGTGCACTATTTGCAACTCTATGTCTCTATTTATAATAACTCTCATTAGAGTATTAGTAGACTGTTAGGTGTTAGGGTTCGGGTTAAGAGAATAAGTTGACATGTAGTTGCAAAGTTACTTATAGTCAGTAGAACGTCTGTTGGGGAGCATCAAAATAAAGTGTTAAAAAATAAATAAAAAAACTCCCCTAACAGTAACCGCATAATTTATTCATAGTGCAATGTATGAACTCATGAACATTGCAGCAATATTCAGCAAGATTCTTTTAGACAACTACCATAATGTTTGAGTAGTTGGGAGTTTGATTGACAGGCGATCTGACCAATCATAATCCGCCATCCGCCGAATCCGCCATTTTTGTCCGACGAAGCAGTCAGGAGAGTTAATACATTAACTTTGGAGGATTTTAACTTGAGAAACGGAGTGTACTGACGTCTTTCCGCTGTTAAAACAACATTCCTTCTGATGTTCATTCATGTTTATTTGATGCTATAAATGAACTAGAAGGAAGAGATGATCGGTTCACGAGCGGCTTTAACTGAGCGATCTGTCAGACACTTTAAAGAGCCACAAAACGCTATTTATTGTTTAACTTTCGTTAAAAACAACCGAGTTGAGACTTTGTTTCATATCATAAGTAAGCTGGTCTGTCCTGTCTCAGTGTGTTGTCAGTGTCCTCTCTCCTCCACAATGTGTGTTTCTCTGCGTTGTGTGTGAGAGAGGCGTGGCTTGTCGGACATAGCAACAGTAACTAAAGGGGGCGGGTCTTTGCGAACGGTCAATTCGGTTGGTCTAACATGGATTTTTATGCATTTCATGATTTGTATGCACTTCGCAATTCTTAGTCTATGTAGTTTCTATTTTACAGTGCAACAACCTTGATTCATGAGTGTGAATTTAGAGACACCACTTCAAGTTGTATAATTATTCAATTCCATTCAACTCAAGTTTACTTGTATAGCGCTGTTTTACATACTCTGTCAAAGCAGCGTTATAGAAAATGCTTGTTTCAAATGATATAAATAATCTGTCAGCATGTTTGAACCATCATCACTGAGGAGTTGAATTTAACCAACAGAACAAAAATGACTATAAATTCCTCTCGAATACCTTCAGCGAACGTAAGTTTGTGACCTCGCGTGTTGCGAGTTAAATATTGAACGGGGTGGCGTGGTTTTTTGTCGTAATGAACTCCCAAGGAGCTTCCAGCAGCGTTGGTTTCAAATTAATTTAACCTCCACTAATGAGTGGCCCTAACGACAGCAGCTCTTAAATAAATTACCATGCCTAAGGATGTCTAATTATTCCAAAGTGAGCGGATTCATTAGCAATTGAAGCCGTCAGAGAGGGAGCAGGTCGCTATGAATTAGAAGTAACGGGAGCATGTGTTGGTGTCTTAATCGTGACACGCCGCTCGCCCCCCGCAGAATTAGCTGTAATTGTACCTTAATGAAATGTTCTTGTTTGATAACCGGTTAATTATGGAAGACAATAACTCGTGAGACCCGCTGACACGGGGAACGGGCTCAAACCCGGAGGGGAGAGGGAGATATCGTGCTGAAGGGAGACAGAAGATGTCAAAACTCTTTATTTCTGTGTGAATCTGAAGAACAGAGATGCCGCTGATAGTGACAGGATGAGAAACAACACAAGTTGAGTTTGATACGTCATTATCTAGTGCTGGACGATCCCACAGACCTTCCAGAAGAGCAAAGCCTGATAATTAATGAGACCGACGCTCCGGTGACATTCCCACAAAAGAACAAGATCATTACACACACAAGCACAAGAAAACATGGAATCATGTCCGGGTCACATGACACACTCAGATTTCCAATCATCGTAATGCATTTGACGACTTAAAAAATACTGGAATTCAATTAACTTTATTTAAATCAGCATGAATAAAAGGTAATTAAACTATTGCTTCCTTTATATATAAACACTTCTACTTTTAATACATTTTTAATATATATATATAAAAAAATAATAATTTCCCCCTCATTTCAGTAACAAGAATTTGGGGTAGGGGGTGATACATTTTAATGATCATTTTTATTTATTTTATTATTAAATGTGAAGTGTGGGAGAAGTGTCCAGAAATAAATCTGGACATATTATTAAGATTTATGCATAAAAAATGTTCATGATAATAATGTTTAAATGCAAACCTTATTTTAAACTTTATTTAAAATAAAATAAAAAATGTATGTGAAGTATGTCTGAAATATATCCGGACATGTTCTTGAGAGTTTTTTTTAAAAAAGTAAAATATATTATATATAATATAATATATGAGCTAAATTTACATGAAAATGTTACAATGCAAAAAGTGGTAATTTAATTTTTTTTTTTTTTAAATGAAATATGAAGTACGTGTCTAGAATATTTCTGGAAATGTTCTTGAGATTTAGTGAAAAAAAGTGGGGTGGGGTGGGGGGGGGAATATACATATATATTTATAATTACACATATACATATACATACACACACACACACACACACACACATACATATATATATATATATATATATTAATAAATCCAAAACATAAAGTGTAAAAAGCCAGTGGGCCGTGTTTGTGTGTGTGCAGAAGAGCAGAGCCGCTCTTTAATGAACGGGGTGTGACTGGAGCTCTGGAGCTTCTCTAAGCAGTAAATAAATGTTAGGGAATGAGGGCTTATTGCCTGCGGTTGAGAGGGCGGCTGGAATTATGCCTGTTCAGTCACCGCGGTTCTACATCATTTAACATATTCATCATTCACATGACTGACAGGTCAGGGCCATCACTAAAAGAAATGACAGTCATCTATTGGAGCAGAGGCCTATCAATCATCCACTAATGGCCCTATCAGAGCGGCGGCTCATGACTCCTCCCACTCCGCTCTCGTCACACAATACTGCGCTCAGAGGATGGGAAACATAATGTTGTGCAAGATTAATATGAGCACTGAAGCTCATCGCATACACCCTTAGAGAAAATACTGGAATTCAATTAACTTTATTTAAATCGGCATAAATAAAAAGTAATTAAACAATCGCTTCCATTATATATAAACACTTCTACTTTTAATACAATTTGAATAATATGTCATTTTTCTTCACATTACAGGGTGCTCAATTTGAATGGTAATATCACAAAGCAAAAAAAAAAAAAAAAGTTATTCATTATTTAAAATGTTGTTGTTGTTGTTTTTTTATTAAGTTTGAAGTGTGGGAGAAGTGTCCATAAATATATCTGGACATATTTATGCATAAAAAAAAGTGTAAAAATGTTCATAATAATGGGGAATGTAAAGCCTATTTTGAAAAAAAGTAACTAAATGTAGCAAATAACTTCAATAAAACGGCAAGTTACACACTGAATTAATTCATTATTGGATTGACGGATGGATAATAGATGCATGAACATGCTGTCCGGTTAGGCGGCTCACTAGGGATTGAAACTGAGCCGAAGTGTAAAACTTTGCCTTTCCACACATCCAGTTGGGCCAAACGTCAGTAGCAGGTGATGATCTCAGCGAAAGATGACATAACCAGCGCTAATCAGCGAATTAAACGCACCTCGGGGACACATGACCTCATCAGCTCCGGCGACACACAACAGACGCGTCGAGTCGAGTCACGAAGAAACAATCCCTTCCCAACTGAGAGAAAGAGTCACCTTGTTATCCCAGTAAATAAACACAACAAACAGACGCCGCCGCCCAAGGACAAGCCTTATTATGCTAGGAATTTGTGAAGAAAAACCAAACCAAGCCTGGAGTTTTCCAGCGAACGAAGGGTTAAAATGCACAAACAATAACATTTGTGAGAGCAGATGTCCTTGAGGGGGAATTGAAGGGCGCCGGGTGATGGCTAATCTCGTATTCTCAGCATGATCGAATCACCAGGCAACAGATATAAATAAAAAGAGCCCAGGAAATGAGGAATTCACATTCAAGGGTGTCAGCAGCAAAATGAAGATTCATGGTGAAGAGGGGAGAGTGAAGGAGGCAAAAATTAACTGCAAATAAAAGGACACAGCAGCTCTCAGAGAAAGAGAAAAGGAGAGCGAGCGAGAGAATATCAGTCGTGAACGCGCTCTCTCTGTCACGGAGGCAGGTGCTCTTATTTGACATGCAATAGCAGCCGTGTGTTATGGAGGATATGCTAAAAATACAGCGGCCATCTCACACACACACACACACACACATCTCAGTCGAGCTCATGCACAGCTCATTACTGACACACACACACGTATTCTCATGCACATCAATACCTACTGGAGAATCACTCAAATAAACACTTAAAAATCACCTGTGTATACAAAACCGTTTGAGAAATACATATTATTCAGGAAGGATGCATTAAATTGATCACGGTTTCCACGAAAAATATGAATCAGCACAACTGTTTTTAACATTGATAATAATCAGAAATGTTTTCAAAGCATCATATTAGAGTGATTTCTGAAGGATCATGTGACACTGAAGACTGGAGTAATGATGCTGAAAATTCAGCTTTGATCACAGGAATAAATTACACTTTACTATATATTCACATAGAAAATTTACATTCTAATAATATTTCACAATTTTTTATGTATTTTTGATCAAATAAATGCAACCTTGGTGAAAAGCATTAAAAAATCTTTCCAATCCCAAATATCATCCATCCATCCATCCATCCATCCACAAATCCATCCATCCATCCATCCATCCATCCACAAATATATCCATCCATCCATCCATCCATCCATCCATCCATCCATCCACAAATCTATCCATCCATCCATCCATAAATCTATCCATCCATCCATCCATCCATCCACAAATCTATCCATCCATCCATCCATCCACAAATCTATCCATCCATCCATCCATCCACAAATCTATCCATCCATCCATAAATCTATACATCCATCCACAAATCTATCCATCCATCCATCCATCCACAAATCTATTCATCCATCCATCCATCCACAAATCTATCCATCCATCCATTCATAAATCTATCCATCCATCCATAAATCTATCCATCCATCCATAAATCTATACATCCATAAATCTATACATCCATCCATCCATCCATCCATAAATCTATACATCCATCCATCCATCCATCCATCCACAAATCTATCCATCCATCCACAAATCTATCCATCCATCCATCCATCCATCCATCCATAAATCTATACATCCATCCATCCATCCATCCATCCATCAATCCACAAATCTATCCATCCATCCATCCATCCACAAATCTATCCATCCATCCATCCACAAATCTATCCATCCATCCATCCATAAATCTATCCATCCATCCATAAATCTATACATCCATCCATAAATCTATACATCCATCCATAAATCTATACATCCATCCATCCATCCATCCATAAATCTATACATCCATCCATCCATCCATCCACAAATCTATCCATCCATCCATCCATAAATCTATACATCCATCCATCCATCCATCCATCCATCTTCAATGAAATACTGTATAACTAAGACCTCCATTACGACTCCAGAGCAATAAAAGAGCAACTTCTGAGCAACAAAACATTGTTCTGAATTACTGACTTGTTTCTGTTCCTCTCCGAGACTGTCCCACATGGAGGCCACGATCTTGGACACGTCCCCGAAGGTGGCGTTGGGGTTTTGGCCCTTGATGGCGGCCTGAGTGTCCCTGAAGAAGAGCGCGTACGCTGAGACGGGCTTCTGCGGCTCGTTCGGGTCCTTCTTCTTCTTCTTCTTCTGAGGTTTGGGCTTGGGCTTCATCATGTCAGAGGAGGGCCGCTTCTCTCCTGCGATCTGAAGAGGAAGAGAGAGGGAACACGAGTGAGTCGTGATGCATTTACTCGAGTCAACAAGACTGAAGCTCAAAATGCACAAACAGTCAATGTTTCAATGTTGCATTTACACAAACAAAGACTAAGATATACAGTCAAACCAAAAATTACTCAGACACCTTCAACATTTCTCACATTATCACAGTTTATTCGCTATAGTTTAGAAAAAGGTAATAAAATATGAGCAGAACTCAGTTGATATTTGACTGGTTTTGTCCGTCCTTCTGTTAGACTGTCTCACACATGAATTATGTTGAATATCTGTCAGCTGTTAAATTTAACTACACAATTAGATAATACCAGTTTAGCTCAACCAATCACCAAGCAATGCTTCATTTTGTTCAGTCTGTGTGTAAAAAGAGCATTAGCAATTAAAGACAAAACACTTCAGCAAAACATGATCAGCTCAAAGTGTCGGAGTAATATTTGGTCACAAATCTTTACTGGTAGTCGCTGTATGAAGAATATTTGGGTGTAATATGTCACAGTTTACTTTATTTTGCTCTCCTCACTTACATAAATGAACTATAGTGTCCTGCACACACTAGTAAAAAAATATCAAAAATTATATCTGGTGTCTGAATCATTTTTGGTTTGACTGTACAAAGACTGCACTCATATTACTTAAGAATTGTGAAAAAGTGCATTGCGCAACATGGCAAAATAAGTCCCGCCTTCTCCCTAAAATAGCCAATCAGCAATTGATAAAGTCTTTCCTTGCTACAAATCAGTGCCGGAATCATTCTAGTTCAGTTTCCTTGAAGAGCAAAGAATGGAAATGAAATATTGAATGCATGTGTAGTTTGTAGATATCTAAGAGTTCTTCAAGAGCATCTACATCTCCCAGCATGCACTGCTGTTCCAGTCACATGCGTGTTTGGCGACGCAAATGCGGGTTGTCTTTTATCTGCAAACATCATGAAATAAAAATGGGGATGCACTGGATTCCAGAATGCTTTCAGTCAAGCGCCGGCGCTGTAATCTACTCTGACAGTTCATGGACTCTCTTCTGAGCGCTCAAACATTGCGGCTGAAATTGATTTCTTAATGCAGAGAGTCCAGCAGACGTTGTTAATATCCCATTTGAATCAGTGCTGCATCATCTCATGTCTGATGCACACTAATATGCGTTTCTTCATCTAAAACCACTGTGCATTTAAAATAGAAACACAATTCCATTATTTAAATGAGTAGAAATGAGGATACGGACAGAGAGAGAGAGAGAGAAATAAAGAATGATGAACAATACATCTTTGTCTTTAACAGGAGCGAAAACACAGAAGAGTTAAAGCAAACGAGTGAACGAGGTTTCTAGGGCAGAACTTGATGGTTAGATAACATCATTCTCTCTCATCAGCGTTTTCAATGTACCAAAAAAGAGAAACTAATTTGAAGAGAGAGGAAATGTAGCGTGAATCACTGGCTGATGCTCCATTAAAACAGACCGCGGTAAAATCTCCATTCACGTCTGACTTTACATGTGATTTACATGATGATGATCACGCAAAACAACATTAGTGCCATTAGACAAAGTCAAAACAAGTTCAAATGAGATCATAAACTAGCACGTGATAACTCAGATTTTTGTTTTAATGTGAAAAAAAAACAAAAAAAAAACATGAAATATTAAAAAGTAAATACTAAAGACTAGACTTTTATATTAATATAGAAGTATACATGTATATAATATATATTAAAATTATATAATTATTAATTATTTATTATTCAATCATATATATATATATATATATATATATATATATATATATATATATATATATAATTAAATATAAGTTATTGTAGTGTTTTGAAATTATGAAAGACTATTCTAATATATTAGTATATTAATACTATTATTACATATGCTAATATATTACTTAAATATATGTTAATATATCATATATAAGATATATATAGACTTTGAAAAATAAAATGAAAAAAGTGAATGAAAATATTAAAAAGTAAACACTAAAGACTAGACTTTTATATTACTATAGAAGTAGTCTTTAATATATATAACATTTTCTTTTTTTTTATTATATTATTAAAAGTTTTATATCGTTTTTTTTTAAATTATGAAGAAAAGAAAATATTAAAAAAGTAAATATTAAAGACTATTCTTATACATTATTATTATTATATATACAACTATATTATTACTTAATAATATATATTAATATTAATATTTTATTATTAATTTATGTTATCTAAAGTTAACTAACAATAATTTAATTCAATAAATTGTTCTGCAAAATCCAACAGGAAATACATTAACACAGAAAATAAAAAAATTAATGTCCAAAACTATGTTTTCAATATGGATTAATACAATTTCATACCAAAAATATTCATATGTGATTTGACAAGAGCATATGTCTCTCTCCGAACTGTGGAAAACGCAGAGTGAGGTTTTGATTTGAATCAAGTCCAAACATGCTGTCAGTCCAGTGTTTTTTGGGATAGTGAATTTGTTGAGTATGTACAGTAGTTCAGTGCGCTCGTTCCTCATACTTTACATGAATACTGTGGCGATAACAAACCTCAGAAATGTTTATGAAGTTTGTCAACGCTGCTTTAGCAAATGCAGTGTGCGCTCTGAGTGTTCTGCTTTGAGTTTGATGTGAAAGCGAGTAACACGATAAAGAGTTTGTTATACACTAGTAGTATGTGCATGATTGTACGTGTTTTCGCATACTCCACATTCAAACGTGTCTCATATGTGTATGCATGTGCACAGCTGCACGTTTCCAAACTAAAGACTCCTGGATTCAATTAATGTGCAAAAACACACACATTCACACGTGCATGAATATACACAGCGTATGTCAATTACACACACAGGTAATGCATTCTGAGAATAGATTGGAATCTGGCCTCTAAATGCTTCAGATTTATATACATTTAATTTGATTAAGCGTAAACAAACACACATGTCCTCCATAAGTGCAACGGCGCATTCCAGAGGAAAATTAAACGCAGGATGAATGTGTTTGTGTCAGTGTCACAGAGTTTAAATGCATTAGCGTGTGTTTGTATGTGTCGAGGAGCGGCGGAGGAAATACCACTGGGAATGAAATGTGCTAATTGTTGCCTTTGTCCAGACGGCATTATTATTAAAATCCACCAGGATTGAACCAACAATACCGGCCGACTGAAAGACTTCTGACTTATTTTGACTGGCAACAGAGTGGCTTTAGATCTACTCGGACCAGGTATAATTGCACCGGGCTTTGTGCCGCATTAGGCCGGACTCTTCCATAAGCTCGCTGAAGAACAATGCAATTTAAACATCATGTAAGTTAATTCACTCTTTGTATTCTCCAATCCAATTAAGCATGCAGCGTTGCGATAATGAGGGATTTCGAGCTGCCTGCGCATTACATGCAACATTCAAATTAAATTCAAACTGACACTTCCAATAAAAGGAGAGGATGACGGACAAGCAGGAGTAATTGGTTTTCTGGGACAATGAAAATGAAAAGAAGGATAGAGAGTGAGAGTGTGAGAGAGAGAGAGAGAAACATGTTTTTGCCAGCAAATCACAGTGAACAAAAGACGTCAAGATGTGAAGTTAAAATGCAGAGATTTGTAAACACTATTGAGACACACGGAAAACATTCACACTGAAGTTGCTTTTAAATAAAGAGAGGAAATTATTCTCAAAGCTCTCGTCTGCCATTTACGCTCCTTTATAACGCGCAACAGATGGCTCCGGAAGTCAGAATCACATTCATTATTTTCCATAATATATAAACCTTTCAGACCTGCCATGAGCTCTGAGGTCATTCACTGATGATTTATGATTCTGTAGCCCAAAAAAATGTAATAATTATAATAATTTTTTTTTTTTTGGCCGTGCAACACTTTGAGGGTCTGCAAGATTTTTTCATGTTTTTGAAAGAGTCTCTTCTGCTCACCAAGGCTGCATTTATTTGATCAAAAATGCAGGAAAAATTGTGAAATATTATTAGAATTAAAAACAGCTGTTTTCTATGTGAATATACAGTAAAGTGTCATTTATTCCTGTGATCAAAGCTGAATTTTCAGCATCATTACTCCAGTCTTCAGTGTCACATGATCCTTCAGAAATCACTCTAATATGATGATTTGATGCTCAAGAAACATTTATGATTATTATCAGTGTTGAAACCCTGATTTATTTAATTTTTCAGGATTCTTTGATGAATAGAAAGTTCAAAAGAACAGCATTTATTCACATTTATGTGTTTACTGTATGTGTTTATGCAGAATAAAAGTATTAATTTCTGACTTTAAACTTTTAAAATCTAGAGTAAATCTTACAATCATTGACTGCAAATCGATAGCCATCACTAATGCTTTACAATAAGCTAATGCAATGAACTAACGATAATTTTACAGCATGCATTAATCTCAGTTAATAGCAATTTCTGCATATATTTTTAACATTTCAAGGTGTATAAATTAATATTGCTCATTTTAAGCAAGCATAAGTTAACTAAGAAGAACATGTTTGTGATACATAATGCATTAAGAAATGGGTTACACTTTATTTTAAGGTGTCATTGTTAGTGTAATCATATATTTAAGTACTGAGTAATATTAAGCAACTTCATGTAGGATAGGATTATGATTTGGTTGAGGGTTAGTTGCATGTAATTATGCATCATTTACTGTCACTACTATGGTAAGTACATGTAACATACGTAACAAGGACACTGTAAAATAAAGTGTTACCAAGAAATGTTATTGTAAAGTCTTTCTAAGGAGAAAATGCATGAGGAAGAATAAGTCGGCGCTGCATTCTACTGTTAAATAACGTGCAACTTCATGCCGATCGCTCTGTGAAACGCCAGATCTTTGGAGGGAACGTTGATGTACCTTTGAGTGGTACTTCGCTTCCTCTTCCTGGGCGGAGCTTGAGGGGGAGGGCGTGGCTGACTGACTTCCTGGCGATGACGGGGAACCGTGAGTAAAGGAGCCTTGGCCAATCTGAGAGCTCAGCTGGGACAGGGCGCTCATGGGGTGGGGCAGTATCCGGGCAGATCTGTTTAGCATGGGGCTGTGGTGGGCACGGGGGTAATAACTGCCCGCTTGCCCCGCAAACGCCGGCATCTAGGGTGAGAGAAGAAGACCAGACTTTACTACGAGTAATTTTGAAAAGAAATAACCAATTGAGGCCGGTTCGCCTGTAGTCTTTTCTCTTCTACAGAGACCCTTTAAAAAGATATTCGCTTCTTCCCTCACCCTTTGAAGCAGACGTCTGATTATTGGTGTCTAGTTAAGGTTAAGGAAAGTTAATTCTATGATGACTACAAAACAAAGCTCTCATCAATGCATTAACCGTAGATATACGACGCTATGCAAAATTGCAATGCAACTGAACCCTGGGGTTTTGAAAGTGTCCTTTCATAGTTTCAGCCTGACTTATATCATAAACAGATTAGAGAGTGATCTAGATAGATAAGCATCATTTACTGTAAGTCATCAACCGCACTTCTCTCAGCATGAATTTCAAAGATACTTCAGAAAGCCACAACGCCATTGGCGCTCAACCCGGAAGAATCCCAAAGCAACCACATTAATGACTTGACACTTAAAAACAACAGTAAGAATTCACCACATAAGACATAAATCATATATGCACAAACAGTTGAGAGTAAATAACCACATACACAGTAATGCATATACAACTACTGTAAGAGCGAATCGTGGTCGAAATGCAATTTGCATGGTGCAATTCTCCATCTTGCAACTGTACATTAAAATTGTAATGTATTTTAGTGCATTTTGCACCTGGTTAAACCTGGTTGTGGTTAATACGATGCTGAAATACTGTGCAATGATGCAACTCTTTATTTTACATACATTAGTACATTTATACCATGCAAAAAAAAGAAAGAAAGATACAAATCCTCTTTTTCAAACCAGGCATTGCTAAATTAAGTTAGTTAGTTAATTTGCTAAAAAACGCAACGGTTCTAATTTCCCTCAAATCCCAGAATCCTCTCAAACTGAGCATCTGTAACTCTTGTATTTTAATATTTCACCATGTTTCATTTCCGTGGCTGCTCTTCAAAAAGCATCTCATCAGGAGATGTGAGCGGATGTCGACGGCAGGACTGCGAACGGATGTATTCATTTACACATAAATGGGAATACTTAGCCAGCCACGAATCAAAAAGAAAGAGAAATAGAGAAAGTTGATGAACTTGCATTTATTAGCTCCATGCAACATTCACGAGTTGAGCTGAATTAAACATCAACTGTGTGCTTTTAAAATGATTCATGAAGTCAGAGAGAGGTCTGGGCAGAGTAAACATTACCGTAACGGCTGTGATCTTAGCGAGGGCTTGTAATAGTGCTAATTAACCTCTCAAGACTTGCTAATAGATGAAATTTAAAATGAAAGAGCAAGAAAAATGCATGAAGTCCACAAACGCGGGGGGTGCGAGCAGCTCTCAGTTGAATTAGCCTGGAATATACAGGACATCCTACTAAAGTGTCGGTACAAAAGCAGACCTGAAACAAAGGCTTTCCTCATTTAGACGTTTCAGATCTCGAATACTCAACAGCCCCTCCAAAAGCGGCCCAAACACAACCTCCAACCTCAAATCAAATTTCAGCAACACCATTAGTTCAATTTTCAAATGCAGCGAAATAGCTTTAATGTTGGGGAGAGAGAGAGAGAGAGAGAGAGAGAGAATCCATTAATTTTCCATTTTCCGTGGAGTTGCTCTTTAAGGGCTTTCACAAACCAAGAAGCATTGAAAAACCAATTAATCAAACATGAATGGCCTATCATAGCGACGGCAACCCCATTTCCATAGCAACCGCTGCCGGCCAAGAGCATCACCCTCTTCTTTAATCTGGGCGCACAACACAGAGAGAGAGAGAGAGAGAAAGAGAAAGAGAGAGAGAATGAGAGAGAGAGAGAGAGAGAGAGAGAGAGAGTGCAATGGGCTCACTGTGAGAGAGAGAGAGAGAGAGAGAGAGAGAGAGAGAGAGAGAGAGGCTAATGGGCTCACTGAGCGAATTTTTATATTACGGCCCAATTCTGTGATTGGAACCTTTGTTGGGACAAAAGGTACCGGGACGACTCCGCAGTCAGCCGCGAAAACCACCAATCTATCATAGTCTATTCTCTCTCTCTCTCGCTCGCTGAATAATTTATGGTATTTGTTTCCAAAGCATCATTGCAGCGCCCTCGTCCCGTTTGAAATTCTGAATATCATTTCAATAGTGTTGACTCGAATTACTGGCCCATTTCTCGCTGAGAAAAGGCTGTGCAAAAAAAAGATATAATACAATGAGAAAAATGCACACGATTAACTGTGTTTTATCTCTCTTTCTGTTTAGGGACCTGCCAAATACACAACCAGATGAAATTCTCAGGAAAGCTCAACAAAATAACCATTTGCATAGATTAGAGCTGCACTATTCTGTATAAATTGCTATTTTTATTTATTTATTTTGCTTCAGACGTCCTCCCACAAGTCTGAACCGACAACTAAACAAATTAACATGTCATTTACTAGAGGTTCTGACAAAATTGCTGCAGTCTATTTAAAATGTTTAATTACTCTTAGTAAAAATAGGATTGAGTGATTGATTCAATGACTCACTCATACATACTTCACTTGTTTCATTACTGGATGAATCAGCGTTTTTTGAACGAATCTCTTGAATGATTGATTCAATGACTCACTCATACATACTTCACTTGTTTCATTACTGGATGAATCAGCGTTTGTTTGAATGAATCTCTTGAATGATTGATTCAATGACTCACTCATACATACTTCACTTGTTTCATTACTGAATGAATCAGCATTTTTTGAACAAATCTCTTGAATGAATGATTCAATGACTCACTCATAAATACTTAACTTGTTTCATTACTGGATGAATCAGCGTTTTTTGAACGAATCTCTTGAATGAATGATTCAATGACGAATGCATTTTAACAGTCACTTGTCGCCACCTACTGGTGTAATGATTTAATGATACAATCCTTTATTTGAAGCAACATGTTACTTTCAAAAGGTGATTTGCTATATTTTAATCACTACCGTAGACATCAGTATTTACATCCGAACTATAACCTTTTATCCCAGCACTTCTGTGATAATATGAATTATTGTAACATAGAAATAATGAATTACCTCAGTAAAAGTATTACCTTTAAAATAAAAGGTATTTTTAGTTTAGTTCATTGGTAACACTTTACAATAAGGTTCTGTTCATTAACGTTAGAAAATTCATGTGTTTATATGAACTAACAATTAAAAATGCTTCTTAAGGTCTGTTCACACCAAGAACGATAACTATAACGATTAATAAATCAGCGTTCGTAAAACTAAGCGCTTCAGTTTTGTCGTCTGTCGCTTTAAATGCTCGAGCTCTTAAAAGCAGGATTGATTCTGATTGGCTGTCGGAGTTTTAATTATTCATCAGCTGGAAAAATCTTTCTGAAAGTGATTTCGACTATATTGTGTCTCTGTAATGTTATAGTTGTGGTGTGGATCTATATCGTCATTGTTAAAGTTATCGTTCTTGGTGTGAACAACCCTTAAAACATTTATTAATCTTAGTTAGTGTTAATTAATGTCAACTAATACATTGACTAGTATCTGTAAAGATTATTTAATGGACCTGAGCTAACATGAACTATCAATGTTTGATAGCCAACAGTTGTGCTTTTATTACACTAACTCACTCCAACAAAGATACTATAGCACATGCATTAACTAATGTCAAATAATACAATAACAAATACACATAGATCAAACTCAGATCTGAAGAAAAGGATATATTAAAAAACATGCATGGAAAGAGATGTTTTCATCAATATTTAAACAGAGTCTATTGTACCGTTTCATCTCTTATTTTAACATTAGACTTTTATTATTTTCTACAGCCATTGCTCTCACATTTCACATTAAAATAAGCAATTCTAAGCGAACGAAATCGGCAAACGAGCGAGTGTTTTGTGAGAGCGTGGCCGGCCCTGTTATTCCAAACCACATTTGCTTTCAATTTATTTGGAGTCACGGTTATAATCAAAAGAATAAAGACGTGCACCTTCAGCAAACGACTTCTCTCTTTACTGTCAATTTAGACAAAGCAGTCGGCGTGAATTGTTAAACAAACAATATATTGTCTGCAGGCTGCTTACTGCACATTTAGATGACATATTGAATATTTGTTTGCAATGTTATCTGTTTGCAGAGAGGCAGCGTTTTTAGAGAGAGAGAGAGAGAGAGAGAGAGAGAGAGATTGATCAATAAGGGAGAGTGAAAGAGAAAACTGCTCTGCTCTCTCTAATAGTCATGTGTTCAGGCTATATAAAGCCGGCTGGATGGCTGTACAAACATCATGAAACAGACGCACAAAGGTTAGTGGTTGCCATAGGTACTGTATGCTAATTGCTAAATAGTATAAACCTTGATGGGGGGGGGGATGGTGTCTGGTTACGGCTCAGACTGAGATATCATATTCATAGACGCGAATGATTTACAGTGCATTGCGTATGAATTTCTAAGGCCTCTAAATGATCAACATGATCAAGAACATGTCGCACTCAATCTCCTCCAGTTCTTCTGTCTCTGATTGACAGTTTAGACTGTTTTAGCGAGGAAAAGTCTTTAATTATACTCCAGCTCGTGCTTCACGTGTCTTTATGATCTGAAATCTGCACTTATTTTTATCAAATTAATGTAAGAATAACTGGACTGAAACAACAATCACAAGTATCAAATATGATCGTCAGGCTTCTGAGGAATCTCTCCATCATCATTGGATTGCATTGTTTTAAAACTACAGAGCTTTGATCATAAACTAAGCATTTATATATCATCTTATTATTGGCAGATATTGAGTGCATTTTATGTAAGTATCTGCTATACTGTTATAAAAACCTCACTTATTTACATTGTTGATCTTACTTTTTGTCCATATGAATAAATTGAATATTTATGCTCTGAATATAATTGAGCTGTTTTTTTCCTCCATATTCTCACTATATCAGACTATATGAGCCATAAAAGCCTAATGCATAAAATATGATACAAACAAATATGCTTTTTTGTCTTAGGGTTCAATAAAATATTCCATTTAAAAAACAAAAAACAAAAAAATGGATTTTTATCACTATTATTATTTCATGTCAAGTTTTTCTCACTTTAGCGAATAATTTTCTTGTTTTAAACCACGTTTTTTTTCTCTGGCAGCAACACTTAATATTTAATGTCACTGGAAAACAACACTGAAAAAAAAAAAAAAAAAAAAACTGATTAAGAAAAAGTTTTTTTGCAACGGAAAGCATTTAAGACTCGTTCCACACCCTGACCACCAATTCACAGAACGTTCTGTTCATTCAGCGGAGAAACTTCATTTCCTGTTCCTCTGTTGTGTCTCGAGTTCTTTGAACTCGCTGTTCATCACAGCCAAATAACAACCGCCATCCAATAATGAGCTTCGCATCGAGCATGTGCGATATCTGAACGCTATTGTCTGCGAATCCGACCTCAACCCAGGCCGAAGAGATGCTTGTAATGAATCTGAGGTCATATATCGACAAATGATATTCATAAGTATGCATACTCTTCTGCCATTGAATACAGTAGATCATCTGGATGCGTCACGTGTCCGAAAATGTAATGGGATCCAGAAAGTTGTACAGTATTTTTTTACATGAATTATCATGCATTGACAGTATAACCACCTGACATAAATAACTACACCAGAATAATCATACATGTGTTGCTTCATGTGACAATTGTTCAGGCCACATGATAATACATTTATATTAAGTTTCTGTGTTCAGAATAGACACTTCTGCAATTTGCATGCGGATGGCCTACTTAATTTGCAGTACGCCACAAGAGCACACTGTATACTGTATCCCACAATGCAATGTGTTCAACTTGACCCCTCCATTCCTAATGCAACAAATAAATCCCAAGTAATTCCTGCAGTGATGTTTCCGACTTTATTAGATTATGCAAAAATAGTAAATATTGCAATAGTGCATTCTGAACACAGCCAATGAGAGTGAATCTAGGCCACTGGTGCTCAACTAGTGGGTCACAACCCTAAAATGGGTCACAGGTCTGTTCTGACAGCGAGAGGAAAAAAGTGCAAAGTGCAACTAACCAGAATAGACACTTAGTTGTTAACGCCAAAGATAGAACTTAAAATATTTTCGAATTTCACGTTTTTATTTGTGCAATTCACTAGCAATCTGTGTGAAAATGGTTTCTACATCCAATTTTTTGCATTTCACCGTGAGACCGTATTGGTGTTATATATATATTGTTAATGCCAAAAATCATGTGTCCAGTCAAACTTAAAATATTGTAAAATTTCACCGTTTTATTTGTGAAATTCACTAGCAATCTCTGTGTGAAAATGGTTTCTACACCATTTTTTTTTAATGCATTGCATTTCACCGTGGGACTGTATTGTATATATATATATATATATATTGTTAATGCCAAAGATCATGCGTCCAGTCAAACTTAAAATATTTAAAAATGTTATGTTTTATCTGTGAAATTCACTAGCAATCTCCATGTGCACAACACCAATGCATTTGTTGCTTTTTAACAATACACTTGTTTTAATGCATTGCATTTCACCGCAGTACCGTATTGTAAGTGATTCTGTGTTGTATTCAGTACAGTTTTGTTCAGTATTGTAAGTGATTCTGTGTTGTATTCAGTACAGTTTTGTTCAGTATTGTAAATGATTCTGTTGTATTCAGTACAGTTTTGTTCAGTATTGTAAGTGATTCTGATGTCCAGTGTAAAACGAGTCCCGAAGCACAAGGCATGATGGGTAAGCGATCTCTCTCGCCCGCTGCCTCTGATTGAAGACATCTTGTTGGGAGTGATGGCTCACTCCACGCAGGTTCACAGTTGCTATTGTAAAATCACAGAGCGGTTAATTGAAACAAATGACTATAATAATAGAACATTATCCCGGCAGGCTCGCGGCCATGGCAGCTTTAATTAGCCGAGCGCCGGAGACGGATCTCTCGTGCTGGAGCCGTAAACACGCGGGCGGGGGGGAATCTCATCGAGATCTGCCCTCACCGCGACTCCTCGTTCGCCTCGAGGGCAGAACATGAAACCCAGCACATCTCGTCCTCTGAATCTCTCGCCCGATGCCCGTGGGGGTCATTTACAACAACGCTCCGGGTGCTAATAAGGCGGCCAATTTATAAATCAAGCGCTGGTTAAATCTGTAAGCAAACGCAACCTGTCCTCCCCGAAGACGTGCGAGTTTCATCTCTGAGAGCCCGTGGAAATGAAAGACGGTTACAAAGCGCTGGTCTTTGAACTCCGAGCTGAAGTAAAACCTCAACGCACCACATCACAGAGCGGCTCCATTCACAACACACACTCACACACAGATCACAGATCAGCACGGGCTTTCCATGCCTCATTCATCAGCACTGTTATCAGCTTTACCTCAGAGATCTTACACAACCTGCTCTCACAATGCATTACAGCTCTGTGCTCTATACTACTGATTGCTTTTAGCGGTCGAAACGCAAAATATTTTCAAATTTCATGTTTTTATTTGTGAAATTCACTTGCAATCTCCGTGTGACCCAACACCAATGCATTTTTTTTTTTTTTTTTTTTAAGAACTCAAAGAACTAAAAATATTTCAAAAGTTTGGGTTTTCATTTTGTTTTTGTCTTTTATGCTCACCAAGGCTGGATTTATGTGATCAAAAATACAGTAAAAAATGTGAAATATTATTACAATTCAAAATAGCAGTTTTCCATGTGAATATATTGTGAAATGTAATTTATATCCTGTGATCAAAGCTGAATTTTCAGCATCATTACTCCAGTCTTCAGTGTCACATGATCCTTCATGAGAAATTATGATGATTTGATGATCAAGAAACACTGTAATACCTTTTTTCTTCAGGATTCTTAAGAACAGCATTTAATTGAAATAGAATTGCCGAAAACTAAAATTTTGCATATGATTTTATGCAAACATTCTGGCAACCTCAGAGATGATAAACACTCACTATTAAGCACATAAAATCCATCGATAAGTCAAAATTCCTATGAAAATAAAACCTGTTTAGCAAGACGTGTGTAAAAACACAATAACTGATCCTTATAAAATTGTTCTCCTAGTGAATAAATGCAAACGATGCTTGTTTTAACGGTTGACAATCAATCACATAAGCTGATAGAACTGAAATGTTGTTGTCAAATAATCTGAAGTCTGAGTACAAACGTCCCGCATCTCTGAATGAACTGAAAACCACAGAAATCCAGTTCAGTTTTCACAAGGTCTTAATGTTAGGAGGAGGAGGAGACTGGAGGCAACAATTGAAATAATTTGATTGGGCCTTTATTTCATGGCTGGGACAGTTTTATTGCATCATATTCCAATTCAATTAACTGGGATGTAAATCTGAGGGGAGCGACGAGAAGCGTTTCGCCTCTAAAAGACTAGCAGGGTCTTTCTACGTGTTCATTACCGTCACGACAGCGCCACGCATGCACATGTTCATCCCAAACAACAACAAATTCACTTTCATGCTTCTATTTTAATTAAATGCAATGCGGTTTCGCTCAGTACGTCTTTAAAATGTGACCAAGATGGAGGGAAAAACAAACAAACAGACAAACAAGCTAACAAACAAAGGCTTTAGCAGAGACGCTTAGTTGCATGTTCACAACGGTTATGTGTGTGTGTGTGTGTGTGTAATGAGGCTAACACTATAAACCTACAGGACGGTCAGTGGTTTACTGTCTCAGCGGGACACAACACAGGCTTCGTCTCACTGTGATCACACAGCTGGTAGACCATACCAGGCTTATTGTTCAATGAAGAGATTTGAAGACAGTCAGACAGTGTGTAAAGACCGATCACATGACGTCTGATCTAAAACATCAATACTGAGAGATTCTTCTGGACAAAATCTAATGAGAGACCAATCCCAGAATGCACTGCACAGAACACGAGAAAACTGTTGATTGTACACACGTTTGTATTTCATTCAGTACTGAAAGAATCCATAATAGTTTAATACTAACTATCTCTAATATGTGTGTGTGTGTGTGTGTGTGTATGCGGTGTTGTTAGTGTTAACTAAAATTAAGATTATTACAATTATTTTCTGAAATTGAATAATAGCTGAAATAAATGAGCTAAGGTTAAAACGCTTAAAAAACTAACTGAAATAAGTTGAACTGCTAAAATGACAATAATAATAATAATAACAATGGCAAAAGCACTTACTAAAATGAAAACTGAAAATATAAAAATAAAAAGCTAATGCAAAACAAACAGTATTTTTTTTAGAAAAATATTTTAGTAAAAATGTAAAATCTAAATGTAAATTAATTTAGAAAATAATAATTTAACTTTAACTTAATTTTTTTTTAATCAAATTAGTGTAAATTAAAATTATTTAAATTTAATAAATTGTAAAAGAACAATCATTTTAATGCTAAATGTAAAATAATTAAAATATCAAATAATTTTGAGGTCACATGACAACTGTGTATCATACTTGTTCCATGTTCATCATGGAATAATGCCTAGTGTTGTTTTAAAAAATAGCATGCAGTATGCAGTGCACACTGTGTAGTATGCATTGAACACTGTGTAGTATGCAGTCAGTGTACACTGTGTAGTATGCCGTGTACACTGTGTAGTATGCAGTATGCAGTGTACACTGTGTAGTATGCAGTATGCAATGTACACTTAGTATGCATTGAACACTGTGTAGTATGCAGTGTACACTGTGTAGTATGCCGTGTACATTGTGTGGTATGCCGTGTACACTGTGTAGTATGCAGTATGCACTGTGTAGTATGCAGTGTGCACTGTGTAGTGTGCAGTATGCAGTGTGCACTGTGTAGTATGCAGTGTGCACTGTGTAGTATGCCGTGTACACTGTGTAGTATGCAGTGTGCACTGTGTAGTATGCAGTGCGCTAGTATTCCATTCTGAACATGACCAGCAAGAGGTGATGCGAAGGCCTGAGACAACCATTATAAAGCACTATGTGAATGAGCCCTTAGCAGGCAGCTGCCTATTTAGACAGCAAGGCAGCGCACTAGGTTTTGGAACGGAGCGTATATATTTCCCGACCTCATCTTGTTTGGGCTGAAGTCTGAGTTTGACATGACAGCTCTGAAATGGCTTTTGGAAGAAGAGAGACGGCCGTATCAACACATGGAACAGCAGAAAGACAGAACATTTCTACTACATCTAATGAGAAAAGAAGCCTGGAGGCAGAAGCCATGCACACACACACACACACACACTCTCAGCGGGGTGTCACAGCAACAATTAGGTTCATTTAAGGATGATTAGTAAGTGTGTTAACTCTTCACACATGCTCGGCACGTGTGTGACAGCGGAGCGGCTCAGAGCGCTGCTAGCTCAGATCATCTGCACAGTTCTTTATGTTTTATGAATCTGTGCTGGAGACTCTGAGACGTCAGCTGACTTCAACTAAACGGACAGATGCCACTGAAGCTGATCATTACAGCGCTTTAATATCTTTAATAAGTGTTTCTGACACGGCAGAGAGACTGAACTGAGATGAGTCTCCACTCGAGTTTCACATCTCAAACTGTGCTCAGATTCGCCTCCAATCCAAAGTCAGATTATAAATCAGAACTAAGCCTCATCTTAGTGTTGTTTTACTATCATTTATAGTTCTTATGAGCTTTTTGTTTTTATTTTTTCATTGTAATGTTAATTAAAGTATGTCATTTTATTGTTTTTGTAATTGTTATTATTTTATTATATATTTTAATATATATTTTTAATATATCTATTTATTTTTTTATTAATTTATATTAAATAAATATATTTCAGTTTAATTTATTACAAGTACAAGTTAAACTAAATGAGAAACGGCAACTAGGTGAAATAAAATAAGTTTATTAATATTTCAGTTAACATTTTATTTCCAGTAACAAAAAATTGTGTTTATTTTTTATGGTTTTAGTTTTGATCAAGAACAAGAATAAAACAATAATCCTGACAATGACATAAAACGGCATCCTTTTGAAAAATATATATACTTACTAAATATATATTTATATATACTTACTAAATATATATTTATATATAATATATATATAATGCTTTGGTTTTGTTCCATAAACAACAATAAAATAAAACTGAAAACGGCATCAGCATCATACATACTTTTGAAAAAATGATTATATATATATATTATATAATAATCGCCCTGCAAAAGATGTGCTATAAAATAAGCTGAAATAAAATAGGTTAACATTTATTTTAATTCCAGCAACTAAGATTTTAGAGCTTTTTTTATGGATTTAGTTTGAGTTTAATAACCCTGCTCTACAGTATATCCACATTATATTTTTTAGATCTATATGACTATATTTCTTGTTTGCGTCTCTTTTTGTATCCCCTGTATTTTCTGAGAAACCTCTGAGACACAAATAAAACATAACAGAGGACACTATGAAGAGCAGCACGTTCTCCTCAGTCAGCTGATGTGTGTCCAGATACATGCGCAGGAATATGAACGTGATTTCATGCTTTGATAAGGTATGAAAGAAGCCAGTGACAAAACGAGATACATAAAACAGGCCTTTATCAGCCGGGGCTCCTGTTATATCCGACACACACCTCCGTGTTCCTCCTCTCCGGCGTCTCCTGTTTCCCTCGCGCTCCGATAAGGACATTATGGATATACTATAGTTATGCTGACTTCAAATCAAATCACTTAGTTTCCAAGCAACGACTAATGTCCTTCCCAATAGTGCTGCTCTTTTTCCAGTAAACAACAAGACGACAATGACTAAACAAGAACAGAACAAGGACAACGACTGTGCCGTAAAACTGAAGCTTTTCACTGATCTCATATCTGACATTAAACAGCATCAGCATTATGTGCACACTTCTGGAGACATTCTGTATAACATATATCATGCATATATCATATACAATAAATGCTCTGCACAACAAGATATTAAACCTATAATGTAATATAGAGAATTTACAATTTACCAGATATGTGCGTGTGTGTGTGTGTATATATATATAGTGTGTGTGTATGTGTTTGTATCCATATACATATTTATGTATGTATGCATATATATGCGCATATATATGTATATATGTATGCATGTATATGTATATTTATATACAATATATATGCATACATACATACACATAAACACACATACATACATACACACACTATATATATAATGTGTGTGTATGTGATATGAATGTATGTGGCACAACCTAAAGTCTCATATTTCCAGGGGAACGTGATTGAAAATTCAGAAGAATTAAATTAAATCTGTAAATGACGCCTTGATTAGCAGAATCCAAAGCCTAATGGACTTTATTAGAGAGAAGGGAGAGGGAAAAAAAGCAGATCTTCTCCTTTTTTCTTCTTCCATTTTCCTGATATAATGAAATTGGAAAATACCTTCTATTTCTTTAAAACATTTCTTAATATACAAGCCTGCTCTCATATCATATTGCGCAGAAGGAAATAAGGCACCTTCTCCCTAGAGATAATAAAAGAATTGAATTTTTCCTTATCGGCCCGGTCATCTATTTTTCCACGGAATGCTATTACTTGCTGCCTGCGGTTGCTAGGCAACAGGAAATATTAATAGGGGCTTTTATTAGGCAGGCTTTCACAGTGCAGCACTAAAAAGAAGAAGTGGAAAACATGAATGTGTTACATAAATCTTTAGCGCTCTCGCAGCTTTTGCGCAAGTCTATGTTTCCCTCTTGATTTATCGCACCTTCCTCTCATTTATGGGAAATAGCGGTGTGAAATAAGAAAATGGTACATTACCCTGAAGGACTATTTGAAAATAAATAATCGCAAAGGTGAAAAGAAAGCTGTTTAAAAACCAGGGGGGTTCTCTCATTCTCTCTCCTCTTGTTCTCTCTCTCTCTCTCGCTCTCTCTCTCGTTCTCTCTCTCTCTCTCATCTCGTTCTCTCTCTCTCTCATTCTCTCTCTCTCTCTCTCTCTCTCGTTTCGTGCGAGGCCAGATTTCGCAGGGCCTATTGAACAGCCCAATGTTTTCCCCGTTTTCTCCAGATCCATCAATCATCGGTGTAATATTCCTTGCAGGAAATGCATTCTATTACGCTCTTTGAACTGCGATGGAGGGAAAGAAAATAAAAGATATTAATAGTTCCATAAAGCATTTCCGCTACAAATGTAATCCCTGAGTTGTGCCGTGATGCAAATATCTTTTGCTTTATATTGATTAATCGCACATCGCTCCATCCGTTCTGGAGGAAAAAGGGCCTCAGTTTCTCCACATTCGTCTGACATGCTCTGGAAACACGAACCTTGACAAACGCCATAAACCCTTTCGGTGGGCATTTTATTTTCATATCTTGGGTGGAATTCAACAAAAATACATTTGATTAAAGCTGGTGGAAGGCCGACTGGCCAGGAATAGCCTGAGAGTTTGGGCAGGCCATCATCTTCAGGCTATTTCTGCTCCAGTCCCGACCACAGTCCGGTTCATTCAGGCGGTGATGAATCTACCAGTCTAAGTACAGGCCTGTAAAACCATTACTATTCACCCATTATACGCTCTACACGACACTGCACTGGGAAAATACACACACAGTCTGAGAGCGAGGCTGCTATTCTGCACTTATTTACATTTATGCATTTGGCAGATGCTTTTATCCAAAGTGACTTACATTGCATTGAAAGAATGCATGTATTTTATTTAGTGCTGTCAAATTGATTAATCGCATCTAACATAAACGTTTGTAAATATATAATATATGCATGTATATATATATGCACACACACACAAAAATTCATGTATTGCCTGGGAATTGAACCAATGACTTTGACGTTGGGAGCATCGACCGGAACACCAATGTACTTTTAACCAATACTAAACCTAGTTAGCAAAGATAACCTGAGGTGATTAGTGAAGGTTTTGCTTTACTTTTATTGTTCTGAAAGTAAGATGATATTTAAAAGCATTAAATCTACGTGAAACGAATTCATGCATTCCCTGGGGTTCGAACCCATGACTTTGACGTTGCAAGCGCCGCGCTCTACTGTTGTGCACGCTTTACTAATCTAACGCAACATTTCACATCACAAATTACACTGTCAGCTTAACAATTTAGTTAAAAAATAAAGGTTCGGTGACGTCATGAACAAGTTTACGCGACAACAATGTCCTAAAAACTGAAAAGTGTTGAGCACAGACGACAACGCGGTCAAAACGATCCCTGTTCACACTAGTGTTTGCTGTATACATGAAGACGATAAACGTATTGTTTTTAAAAAACATGCACTTTTGACACCCAGCTTGTGTTTTCAAGCCCCAAAAATGCCGTTGTCTGATAAATGAACGGCCAAAACACATTAAAAAAAGTTAAAAATGGTGTTGTGTAAACGGCCCCTAAACTACGCTTAAAGTGACTATATAACTAATGCGGATTAATGCTTTTCTTTTCTCCAGTTACTGACTCTTAACATCAACCAATAAACATTCCAGTTTCCATTCGTGTCAGAACGATATTATTCTGTATTACACAACATACATAAAACGCTCAGCAAAACACTTGTACTGAAGGACACATATTTCAAACTGCTGTGGTAAATGCAAATTATCCTCTTGATAATGACATTTTTTTAACTCACTTGATTGCCCTTGAAATCTCATTGAAATGTGACATTTCATTAACGAAACATGTACTGTAGCATCTGCTAAGCAGCTCAAATCATCAGATCCACATACATGTTTAACTTTGATATCCACATTAGCACAGCTGGTTCCCACTTCAAGCCATTTATTCCCTTATGAGATATTTGTACAGTAATACAGTAAAAGTTAGATTAATAACATCAATGCTACCACATCGCAGATATTAAATGGCAGTGTGCTGAATGAATGGTCAGCATCATGAAAGATCATGTTCATATAGAAATATAATTTCTCCTGGACAAAAATATATTCCACACTGTAAAAAAAGGACTTTTCGAAAATTGAAAATAAAACAAAAAATTTTTAATTCAATGTGTAACTTTCCATTTCTTCGTAATCAATTGTGATTTTTTTTTTCATTGCATCTCTCTGGTTAGTTTGTTAAGTGAAAATAAAACTAAGATTCCTGGAGTAGATACTATTTTTTTTAATGCAATGTGTAACTTTCCATTTCTTCGTAATCAATTGTGAAGTTTGCAAGCGATTTCTAAGCAAAAATTGTTTCTACAATGTCCCCCCCCCCCCCCAGCCAATTGCATCTCTCTGATTAGTTTTTATTTTTAATGCAATGTGTTACTTTCCGTTTCTACTGCGTTTTCAAGCGATTTGTAAGTGAAAATAGTTCCTACAAGCATGTTTTCCCCAGTGCATCTCTCGGGTTGGTTTGTTTATGGAGTTGATATGCGCTGAATTAACATGCATTAACAGTAAAGAGAGCTGGTCCAGATATTTACTCTCCGTCAGAAGTGCAAACACGGTTATGGAGATGGAAGTTGTGTCCATGCAGCGGCGCTCCGTCTAAATTGTTTGATATACTTTAAAAAGCTCTTAGTACTGATGACATTCCATTCAAAGCAGTTTTCCTTTTATCCCGGTGCCGTGTTCAGTCACTCAACCTCTTTTTGCTCCTCCCGTTCCTCTATCACTCTTTCTGCCCCTCCAGCCCATCTCTCTCCATCTCTTTTCTCTGACAGTCTCTCTCTCTCTCTCTCTAATGAAAAAAGATCTCTCCAGCTCGCTCTACTCAAGACGGAAGATGAAACCTAATGGCTTCTCTTCTCTTCTCTTCTGGAGACGGAATATATGCACTGATCCCCTGATGGCAGAGATTCATTTCATCAGGAAAGGCTTCTGTGTGCGATAAAGCCCGTCCCATAAACAACACCGAACACCCCTAAACAAAATGGACTGGTCTTGTTTGCATTGAATTTTGCGGATGTAAACACTCAACAGCGCACTGCATTGTTCGGGGTTTTTTTTGCTGTTCAATTTAATCATAAACTATAGGAGACAAGAAACACATATGCAAAATATAAGCACTTTCAAATGTGCATGAAGATTATTCCCAGCTAACGTTCTGGAACGTTTCTCTCAAAGTAACGAACAAACGTTCTTCACGTAACGTTGATAGAATGTTTGCTCAGAGATATCTGGTCTTTAATAACATTATCAAAACATTCGTTTTCCTGAAACATTTCAGTTGGATGTATTTTTTTTTTTTAAATGTTACTAATTGTTTGAGAATGTTCAAGTTCAGAATGTTCACATTCAAAATGATAAAATGGAATGTTCCCTTAACGTTCGTATAACTGACATTTTTAAAACGTTTAAAAAACCGTTAGCTGTCACCAAAAGAATTTCAAAAACATTGACTGTATTCCAATTGACCCTTTGCAGGGAGTTTGATTGACAGGCGATCTGACCAATCATAATCCGCCATCCACCGAATCCGCCATTTTTGTCCGACAGCAGTCAGGAGAGTTAATAGATTAACTGGAGGATTTGAACTTGAGAAACGGAGTGTATTGACGTCTTTCCGCGGTTAAAACAACATTCCTTCTGATGTTCATTCATGTTTATTTGATGCTATAAATGAACTAGAAGGAAGAGATGATCGGTTCACGACAGCTTTAACTGAGCGATCTGTCAGACACATTAAAGAGCCACAAAACGCTATTTATTGTTCAAATTTCTTTAAAAATGACCAACTTTGAAAGGAGAGGCTTTGGTGTGAGAGAGGCGTGGCTTGTCGGACATAGCAACAGTAACTAAAGGGGGCGGGTATTTGCGAACGTTCAATTGGTTGGAGAAACAAACAGTCCCACCCAAACGCAGGCCATTGCTTGAGTCGTGGTTGCATTAGTAGTGAAACACTTGAAATACTGCTTTTGTGAAGCTTTGAAACCTTCGCGAATCATTACATGAGTTACATCATAACTCATCTGTGTGAACCCATGAACCAGTTTCTATAAGGTTTTTACCACAACAACAAACTTTACACAACTTTAATGACACATTTGTATAATAAAACGAAGGTTAATAGTCTCTTATGGGGATGATTAACCAAGAATTTAATCAAATAACATACAGACACTTCACATTTAAAGCTATTAGAACATTTGTTAATTGCATTTTAAAAGATTACACTTTTAATAAAACATTTCAATTGGTTTGTTTTTATGCATTTCATTGCATTTACACGTTTACAAGTTGAATCATTTTAAAATGTCTAAACTTTTTGAAGTGGTTATGATGTAACAAAGCTGGATTTACTGAAATCATGTGACTTTACGTGCACCGAATCACTGGTTCAAATAATTGATTCGCAAAGGCTTCATGAGGCAATTGGTTCAATTGATTCAAAGCTTCGAATTTTTTTTTTCCTCCCATCACTAAGCATGTCAAACAAAACAAGAAAGAGTCAGTGTTACCTTCAAATGTTAGTGCGATTAAACCGAATGTGTTGTTGATGCTAAGCTATTTAACTGTAATTTGAATTCTGCAATAGCGCCTCTTGTGGCAAGACTGAGAATGCAACCAGTGCAGTGTTTCAACGCCATCGATCTACCAAACAGGACCGAATCAGCCATCTAAATTTTCATTTCACCAAACTCAGATGGAGGCAAAGGTCATAAAAGGTCAATGTAAAACATGAAATGTTATCAGCATCACAGTGAATAGGGCACATTACACATCTCCCGTTTATACGGCACATAGAGCTTAGCTCTTCAAAAAAATGATTGGTTTCATCATTGTAACTGTGGGCATATAAAACTTAATAAACGCCTCGACCGGAAACAACCAGAATTTTAGTGCACAAATAGTACAGAACATAATTGCTACGTGGTTAAGTTTGCTTGAGGAAGAAATGGGAATAAAATGGCAGTCCATCACATTGGAGTCATTAAGTGAAGATTTATTGACTAGCACACTCTATATTCACTCGCTCGATGGGTGTCAATATAGAAATGGGATCTTGAAATGAAAGAATGGTTGATTTAATGCATTGTGGTTGCTAAAGAAATTGCATGCATAGATTCATACGGCTGCAGAACGTCTGTCATCCATTTTGTGCCGGAGCCTGATGTCCATTTTAAGTGGCTTCTTTTGTAGAGAGCCATTAGAAGAATGACCAGAAAAGTTGAATTTAAACTCGGCGCTGTTGTTGCACTGGATTCCAGTTTTAAAACTGAGTTTTAAAATCAAAAAGACTGAAATGTTATATAAAGCCCTGTTATATAAAAGAGGACACTGTGTTTTGTTTAAAAGCTCAGAGGTGAATCTCACAAAAATCTGTCATGTGATATTTTAGTATTATTTATATACTCTTATAATATTTATTCATATTTTGAAATAGCTTTTATTTTTATATTTTACTTATATTTTCACTTTATTCTTTATTTTATATATATATATATATATATATATATATATAATAAAGTATAAAGAGAAAATATAAGTGAAAATATAAAAATACACACATATATATAGGGGAGCACGGGGCACAACCTAACGCGGGGTTAGTTGTAACACGCTTGTTTTAAATACTTCCGCACATGCTTGGATGACGAAACTTTGTTTATTTACTAGTTGCCATATCAACACTATATAGAAAAAAAAATCTGCCAAAATTATTATTTTTTTTGGAAGATATCTATAGACATTTATTAAACCATAGCAAAAGTAAATTTCTTACTTAAGTTAATTTTTCATCTCTATTTTTTGTGTTTATTTAAAATAAGACAAATCTGATATTATTTTAATCTCCAAGATGTTATTTAACAGTTGAGATAGTTCTTTAATGCTTCGCTAACTAGCAGAAGACACAAGCAGGGTTTAAATCCCAGTTGTGCAGGCGGGGCATGTTGTAACACTGCGTTACAATGTGCCCCTATTGGAAATATGCTATTATATTCTATACTTTTATTAATTTTATTGAGAAAACGTGAGAAAAATGTGAATAAAGACTGAGTGTCAATGTTCAGAAATTACTAATTATTTATTTGTTTTGAACTATGTTGTATAGCTGTGTTTTCATGTGTTCGTAGTCAAAACTCAAAAATGTGTTTATATTTAATTATTAAAAATTGCCATTATTTTATATGAAAAAGTTTTTTAATTGTATTTTATTTAGAAAATATTTTAGTTTGTTTTGTATATTTTTTTTATTAGATCAGATAACATTTTAAGCTGCCATATGTTATGTTACAATGTACCCCACCTATGGGGCATGTTGTCACATTTCACTTCCATTCTTTCAGGGTATATCCAGAAAAAAGTATATACTGTATTAATAAAACAAAAACACATAGTTGTACTAGACATGTGGGAAATTAATGTGGGAAAAAATAAATACTCTGAACCATAAGTAGATTTACACAAACTGAGAAAGTCAAAAAGCGTTAGGTTGTGCCCCGCTCTCCCCTATATACATATATACACATATATATATACACATACATACATACATATTTATTTATATATTAGTGCTGTCAAATCGATTAACTGCAGCTAATTGCACATAACATAAAAGTTTGTTAATATATAATATATTTGTTAATATATAACATAATTATATACAAATAATTACAAACGTTTATGTTAGATGCGATTATTAGCGATTAATAGATTAACAGCATAGATTAACTGCTGTCAAATCTAAAAAATCGAACATAATTCTATAATTGTATTTTGCACTGTTTAAGAATGAGATTGACTCTTATAGAAGAATTCCAGAGTTGTTTCTGAGCTGTCCTGTACATTTCTTTGCTTTATGAGGGAGTTTCCACAGATGGCAGGTTTGACGACTCTCCTGCTATTTCTTTATGGCCCTCAGAGTCTGTGTTAAGCAACAAAACAGCAAGTAATGAGCTCTGGATATGAGGAGGAGGAGAAGAGCGTAATGGACGAACAAAGAAGCCACTGACAGAGAGAAACGCCACTGATGAATTTACCCACAAACCCTCAGTGCTGACTCTGACATCATCTCTCGCTCTTAAACGCAATTAGAGAATCGTTAGTAGAGACGTAGGCCTGATGTGGTCAGTTAGTTGATGATCAGTGGTCTGTGGGTCAGAAAGCAGCGACATTCATTCACGAGGAGACCTGTCACTCAAACAAACACAGAACAATCCTCCCATTCAACTAAAGCAGCCAATCACATCAGCCGGAAATCTGCGTTTACATAAACGTTTAGATTCATAAATCACAGCAAACTGAAGATGCACGAGCTTTACTGTCCACCAGAATTTCTCCCGGAAATACCAAATATGGAGCTTACGATGCCTTTTTAATTATGCAAGACCTCATCTGCATATCATTTGCATATGCATCTGGTGATTCTACTGTTTTTATTGATGCAAAACAATTAGGACAAGATACAGACTAACAATTTTCTTAATTAGTATTTTCTGCTGTAAATGCATATGATAAATTACATAATTTATATATAAATAATATTAAATAAAAAAAAAATTGACAAAATATGAACAGTTAAATTATTTTATTATTTAATTATCAATAATTATGAAATATTAACAATTTCTGCTAAATGACTAAATGTAAATTTAACAACTATGTACATTAACTGAGCTAAAGACGTCAAATTTATGATAAATGCTAAATTTGAGCTTGACAGTTCAAGTTAATAGAGAGTACTTGACTTGAAAACAGACATAATGATACCAAACAATGCTATTGTTATGCTTATAGCATAGTGTACACTCAAATGTCAGAGTTTAATTAAATGGACCTATTTTTATTAATAATTTTCGGTACTGATTAAAATATTATTTTCTTAGTCTTAGTCTCGTCTTAGATCTAGATCTCACTGCAGTGCATTATGGGATTGCCCGATCCACAAAGGATTAATGTGATGCTGTATCTTATAAATCCAGGTAATTAGTTTGCAACAGCCTTTGCGTCGGGAGCGAACCCATGATGCCTGTAGTCAGTAGGCCTGGATCTCACTGCAGTGCATTGTGGGATTGCACCGGGACTCACCGAGGGCATCTGGCTGGACAGCAGGTGCCCGTCCTGCGCGAGCATGTTGGACATCATGAGCGCCGGCAGCTCGGAGTACGAGTACGGGTTGATCAGGCCGTTGTGAGGGATGGAGTGACACAGGTAACTGGACTCGGGGTCCATCAGGTGCAGCAGGTGAGGCTCGGGGTGATTCGGGGGGGTTATCGGGGGGATCTCGTAGTCCTCGTCTCCCCCCCCTCCGCCGTTCCCGCTCCCCCCGCCGTGTCCTGAGTAATTCTGCTGCGGGAACACACAGAGAATCAGGACATCTTTATATCGCCTCAGGATCGTTGAGTGGCGCTTGCTTGTCAGATTGAATGGCATCACAATAAAATTAAATAATTAAATTAAATTAAATAAATTGCAACTTCCGTTCAAACAAAATAAATCAATACAATAAAACATGTTAAAATACAACAAATAAAACTAAACCTTAAAAATAAAAATAAACTTTATGTTAAACTTATAAATACACATACAATAAATTCAATATAAATAATATAAATGCAAATATAATAAAAGAATATATTACAACTTAAATAAAATAATAAAATAAAATGTATGTTTAAATACAATATATATATATATATATATATATATAAAATTCAAATAAAATATTAAAATAAAACTTTCATTCAAATAAATAAAATAAAATACAATTTTAAATTTTTTTTTAATTTAATTTATATTTTTCTTTCATTCAAATAAATAATATAAAATACAATTTTAATAAAAAAATGTATTTTAATATATATTTTTGTATTGAATTTATTCTATTTATATTTTCAAGTTGTATTTGTATTTTATTCATTTTATTTGACATAAGTTGTAATTTATTTTATTTGTGCATAAGTTGTATTTTGTTCATGTTCAAATACAACAAATACAATACAAATATAGCTTATGTTAAATTAAAATAAAATAGTAAAATTAAATTTAAAAAAAAAATTCAAATACGATTAATAAAACCAAATAAAATAAACCCCATTTTAAAAAAGTCAGATCAATCCCAAACCTTTCTGTGAGCATGAACAGCAGTAGACATGATGCTTGCCGAGAGGCATAAACACATTTATATAAATATTATGCAGTTAAACAAGTAAGAATCACATTTTTGGATGCGAATAAGTTGGCAGCTTCCGATCTGGCTTTATGGAAAGTTGCTGGAAATACGGCATCATCACAATCAACTTTTGGAAGCACAGACCATGTTTTCATAGCGCTAAAGTTTGCGATTGGCCACGCGTCCATATCAATACTCATGCCTCTCGTCAGCCGCGTCAATCTAACTTTGAATGCAACTTTACATTCAGAGAGAGAGAAAGAGAGAGAGCGAGAGAGAGAGACAGAGAGAGAGAGAGAGAGACAGAGAGAGAGAGAGAGAGAGAGAGACAGAGAGACAGAGAGAGAGAGAGAGAGAGAGAGAGAGAGAGAGAGAGAGAGTATTCAAGAGGGAATGAAAAGCAATTCTGTAGGAGGCGATCTGACTGGAGCCCCGTCCATAATAACTGAGTCAAATTAATCATCAGAAATAATATTCCGCTGTCAACCATTCAAGAGCTTTTTTAATAGAATTTTTATGATTCATGTCTGCCCGTATACATCAAACAGTCAGTTCTGCAACATTTCAGAAATCAATTCAATATCATCTTTGTGTTGCCAGTCATCTTCGCCTGGAGAACGGCCATTTATCTTGCAAACAAATACTTTTAGCAAATACGCGGCCGTGGAGAGTGAGAGACAAGGATTGTGGGACCTCAGATTTCACCTTGCCTCGGTGCATTACTCAAATCACAAACTTCTCCTAAATATATCATCTGTCCGAGCGTCTCCACAAGGCTAAAGCGCTAAATGGTATTTTAAGAAAGAGACTTGCTCACTCAGAAGAACATTTTCATTCCTCACAGATTACTCTTTCATTGCTCATGAGACTCATATAACGCTACTGTATCTTATTTGAAACATGAAAACATGAATATCTACAATAAACAATAAATGATGAACATGATCTGATAAACCTGTCAATCTCCTCCAGTGCTTCTGTCTCTGATCGACAGACTGTTTTAGCGAGTAAAAGTCTTTCAGTTTAATTGTACAAACGTCCTTCAGCTCGAGCTTCACGAGTCTTTATGATCCGAAACGTAACATTGATATTGTTAGTAATATTTCAAACTTGCTTGAGTATCCATCATCATTTATTAGAAAAATCACGAGTATCAAATATGATCATCAGGCTTTTGAGGAAGGTTTCTTTGTTCATCTCTCAATCATCATTGTATTGCATTGCATTTAAAAACTTTGATCATAAAACTAAGCATTTAAATATCATCTTACTAAGACATATTACTGGCAGATATTGATATTTATATGCATTTTGTTTGTGCATATTTTGAGCCTCTGAATAAAACCGAGCTGTTTTTCCTCTGAATTCTCACTATATCAGACTATATGAGCCATAAAAGCCTGAACATTATGTTTCATGCAAGGATTAGATGTTTTTCGGGGGGAAAAATCACAGTTTGAGACATTACAGTCTTTCTCTGAGGAGAACAATCTGCCCGATTATTTGGTTGAAGATATAACCGGGATAAGAAAGAGATCTCAGTGGTGATTCTGGCTCAAAGATGAGCAGATATTCAGCGTGACACGTCTGAGGTCGCTCTATTCTCCGCTCGGTCTCGCTGTAAACATGCGCTCGTGTTGCCGGGCTGGATATTAATCTTCCATATACTTCTGCAGGCCTTTGAAGACAGATGTCTTTGTGGGCTTCAGGCCTCCCCTGTTATTGTCCGCTCTAATGGATGTGAAAATGAACATTTCCTGAGATTCAATTTCCCTCATAATTGTTGGAAGGAAACTAAATTGTGTGTTGTAAACAGTGGGGCGAGCAGCTATTGTGTGAAGAGAGACTGTCATCGAGTCCTCAGGAGAATTCTCCAACAGAACCTCTTTAAACGTGGGATGAGATGAACCTCCGTCGGTGTCAGCTGATGCAGAACCATTGGAAAAACTGATGACATACTACTCTGATCGTGCCGGATGGTAATATTGTGGTGCTTTGATACTGTACACCTTAGAAACAAAACAACATGATGTGGCCATACAGTAATTGGTACTTTAAAATATACTGCAGTCCATGTGCAAAACAATAAAAATAAAAATACCACATTAATACAATGTTACACAAAATATCACTGTGGCACCATACATATGTCAAAAATACCACAGTAATACTATGGTGCACATCTAAAATATCATGTTAATACCATTGTACATGTCCAAAATACTATGGTAAAACCATGGTACACATCTAAAATGCCACAGTGAAACCATGGCCCAAAATACCATGGTAATTTCATGTAATATGTCCAAAAAACCACAGTAATACCATGGTATACATCCAAAATACTATGGTAATACCACTATACTGTCCAAAGGATAATACTGTGGCACATGTTTAAAATACCATGTTAATATCATTGTACATGTCCAAAATACTTTGGTAAAACCATGGTACACATCTAAAATGCCACAGTGATACCATGGCAATTTCATGGTATGTGTCTGAAAAAATATGGTAGAACCATGTTAAATTACCAAAATACCACAGTACTACCACAGCTCACATCAAATATACGTTCAAAGCCATGTGGTGCATGTCTAAAATGCTGTGGTAGTACAATGGTAAATGTCAAAATGCCACAGTAATACCATTGTAAATGTCCAAAATACCACAGCAATACTATAGTACACATCCAAAACGCCACGATAATATTATGTTGCATGTCCAAAATACTATGGTAAAACCATAGTACACATCTAAGATGCCACAGTGATACCATGGCCCAAAATACCATGGTAATTACATGTAATATGTCCAAAAAACCACAGTAATACCATGGTATACATCCAAAATACTATGGTAATACCACTATACTGTCCAAAGGATAACACTGTGGCGCATGTTTAAAATACCATGTTAATACCATTGTACATGTCCAAAATACTATAGTAAAACCATGGTACACATCTAAAATGCCACAAAGATACCATGGCCCAAAATACCATGGTGATTACATGTAATATATCCAAAAAACCACAGTAATACCATGGTATACACCCAAAATACTATGGTAATACCACTATACTGTCCAAAGGATAACACTGTGGCACATGTTTAAAATACCATGGTAATACCATTGTACATGTCTAAAACAATGTAATACTATGGTACACATCCAAAACGGCAAGATAATATTATGGTGCACATCCAGAAATACCACAAAAATAACACAGTAAACGTACATGTCCAAAATACCATAATAGTGCCATGGTGCCCTCTAAAATACGATGGTAATACCAATGTTCACGTCCAAAGGATAAAACTGTGTTGCATGTTTAAAATACCTTGATAATACTATGGTACACATCTAAAATACCACAGTAATATCATGGTGCATGTGCCCAAATTGCCACAGTACTTTCTGGAACGTTTCTGTAAGTCTACCACATTCATACTACATGGTACTACCAGGGTTTTCTGGACATGGTACCACGGTACAGTACTGTAAGGAACGGAGCGTGCGCAGATGTTTTAAATCTGCTGTAATGTGGGGAGATCTGCTGATGAAACTCCATTACCTGAAGCTCATTGAGAGCGGCTGACTCATCACACTTCTCCTGCGCATGAAAGGCCACGCTCATCAAATCCCTCCACGTCATGCTGATTTTAAGGATAAATGCTAACAATGGACTCAGTGAATGTTTTGTGGTGAAACCAGGAGGGGACGGGACGTTTGTCAAAAGCAGCGGAACGTCCTTGACGATAAAATGTAAATCTCAAGGTGGTGCCATGTCGAACGGTCCGGAAAAATACATAATTCATCCGCCTCACTTCAGGATGTGATTATATGTATTACACATTTAATGCATGTAGAGGTTCTGCTCTTCAAAGGTTCATCGCAACAGTCAAAGCAGTTGGTAATAAGACAAATGTTTTTTTTTTCCTCTTTGTTTGCCACTTTTTCCATTTTCCTGCTCCTCCTCAATCTCTCCATCCAATTTTCAAGGATATTAGAACTCAATTTGGATGCAAGATGGCGTTTGCATTGAGTTTGAGGGTTTCAATTTGTAGCTTTCATTAAGTGAAGAGCGGACGCCACTTTGAAAGCAACGCTATCAAATTCCTGAGAATATTTACGACGCTCAAAAACATTTGGTCGCTGGAAAGTCGACTCAAACGCACACATTTGTACATGCGATCGAATGCAAACGCCTTCTGTTTTCATAAACAGATGAACGGCTAGTTGGCGTAAATGATGGGATAATGAAAAGAGAAGAGTTTTTTCTCAGGTTGGGAAGGCGTCCAACTATCTCTGGCATCAATTTAAAGCCATTGTATGCTGTTGGGCTGATTAGAAATCCAACATATGAGTGTGCGAGCTTCAGTCTTAACACAACAGATGCCATTCAGACATAAATCTATTTCGATCTGGCTTATTAAGACCATTATATTTCCACAACTACACTTTTACATGTTCTGATGCATGTGCAAAACCCAATCGCACGACTCTGAAGGGCATCTAGATATGGCTCGGGTTCCTCCTTCAATGTGGGATTTTATTCACATTTTATCATCCAGAAGGGGAAATTCATGCATCTGATCTCTTAAATCAGAAAAGTCTAACCCTGAGTAATGCAGTTCAGGTCTCTGAAACCAGAGCACGCAGTAGTTAAAGGAGGCAAACTTTCTTTAGAGAAATGATGGAATGCTTTGAATGTTATATTAATATTCACGTTTATTAAAACTAAAATGAGCGGCGCAGCTTCACCTGTTACGTAAAATAATATATCTGAATTAGTAAAATGTCTCGGAGGAACACTTACTCAAGTGCAAATAATAAAACTCTGAAAGTTTCTTGTTTGGCGAGGCAAATGTAATGTGCTCGTGTGTTTAAAAGCATAATGACAGATTTTTCTAATAAGCATTTTTCTGTAGACCTCCAGCGACATGCGGTGATGGATGCCTGAGTGATCTAACCTAAAACACATCCCCCACAAACCCGACAACGACAGACAAAGAAAGACATCTATCAGATTCCCATTCACTCTGTGTGTGCGTGTGTGTGTGTGTGTGTGTGTGTGTGTGTGCGTGGAGGGCTGGCTTTATCAAAGACGATGTTTTTGGAGCGTCATCTGTTTTTATTTGGCTGACGGACAGCACCACCATCATAAATTATCCGAAGACCAGACACACAAAGTGACATACAACCGTTCCCAGAAGTGAGCTGAAAATGACAAAACCTCCTTTTGAAAGCATAATCAGAGGAAAAAAATATTTATAAATGCAGTAAATAATGATTGAATAACTATAAATGCATGCATTTTTAATTCTAAAAAATGTGGGTTAAAGGGTTAGTTCACCAAAAATGAAAATTCTGTCATTCATTACTCATCCTCATGTTGGTCCAAACCTGTAAGACTTTCGTTCATTTTTGAAACACAAATGAAGATATTTTTTAATGAAATCTGAGAGCATTCTGTCCCTCCATTGACAGTCTACGCAACTACCACTTTGACGCTTCAAAAATGTCAAAGAGATCATAAAACTAATTCATATGAATTGAGTCGCTTTATATGATGAACAGATTGAATTTAGGCTTTTATTCACATATGTAAATATTGATCCGCAGCGAACATAAACAGAAGCTCAACCGAACGAGAATGATCCTCATTGGTTCTTCAGAAGCTCAAACGTGATGCGTAACATAAGAATGAACCTCATTGGTTCTTGCTGAAGCTCAAACGTGATGCGTAACACGAGAATGATCCTCATTGGTTCCTCAGAAGCTCAAACGTGATGCGTAACACAAGACTGAACCTCATTGGTTCTTGCTGAAGCTCAAACGTGATGCGTAACACAAGAATGAACCGCATTGGTTCTCGAGAAGCTCAAACGTGATGCGTAACACGAGAATTAACCTCATTGGTTCTTCAGAAGCTCAAACGTGATGCGTAACACAAGAATGAACCGCATTGGTTCTCGAGAAGCTCAAACGTGATGCGTAACACGAGAATTAACCTCATTGGTTCTTCAGAAGCTCAAACGTGATGCGTAACACGAGAATGAACCTCATTGGTTCTCGAGAAGCTCAAACGTGATGCGTAACACGAGAATTAACCTCATTGGTTCTTCAGAAGCTCAAACGTGATGCGTAACACGAGAATTAACCTCATTGGTTCTTCAGAAGCTCAAACGTGATGCGTAACACGAGAATGAACCTCATTGGTTCTCGAGAAGCTCAAACGTGATGCGTAACACGAGAATTAACCTCATTGGTTCTTCAGAAGCTCAAACGTGATGCGTAACACAAGAATGAACCGCATTGGTTCTCGAGAAGCTCAAACGTGATGCGTAACACGAGAATTAACCTCATTGGTTCTTCAGAAGCTCAAACGTGATGCGTAACACGAGAATGAACCTCATTGGTTCTCGAGAAGCTCAAACGTGATGCGTAACACAAGAATGAACCGCATTGGTTCTCGAGAAGCTCAAACGTGATGCGTAACACAAGAATGAACCGCATTGGTTCTCGAGAAGCTCAAACGTGATGCGTAATACAAGAATGAACCGCATTGGTTCTCGAGAAGCTCAAACGTGATGCGTAACACGAGAATTAACCTCATTGGTTCTTCAGAAGCTCAAACGTGATGCGTAACACAAGAATGAACCGCATTGGTTCTCGAGAAGCTCAAACGTGATGCGTAACACGAGAATGAACCGCATTGGTTCTCGAGAAGCTCAAACGTGATGCGTAACACGAGAATTAACCTCATTGGTTCTCGAGAAGCTCAAACGTGATGCGTAACACAAGAATGAACCGCATTGGTTCTCGAGAAGCTCAAACGTGATGCGTAACACGAGAATTAACCTCATTGGTTCTTCAGAAGCTCAAACGTGATGCGTAACACGAGAATGAACCTCATTGGTTCTCGAGAAGCTCAAACGTGATGCGTAACACGAGAATTAACCTCATTGGTTCTTCAGAAGCTCAAACGTGATGCGTAACACGAGAATTAACCTCATTGGTTCTTCAGAAGCTCAAACGTGATGTGTAACACAAGAATGAACCGCATTGGTTCTCGAGAAGCTCAAACGTGATGCGTAACACGAGAATTAACCTCATTGGTTCTTCAGAAGCTCAAACGTGATGCGTAACACGAGAATGAACCTCATTGGTTCTCGAGAAGCTCAAACGTGATGCGTAACACGAGAATTAACCTCATTGGTTCTTCAGAAGCTCAAACGTGATGCGTAACACGAGAATTAACCTCATTGGTTCTTCAGAAGCTCAAACGTGATGCGTAACACGAGAATGAACCTCATTGGTTCTTGCTGAAGCTCAAACGTGATGCGTAACACAAGAATGAACCGCATTGGTTCTCGAGAAGCTCAAACGTGATGCGTAACACGAGAATTAACCTCATTGGTTCTTCAGAAGCTCAAACGTGATGCGTAACACGAGAATTAACCTCATTGGTTCTCGAGAAGCTCAAACGTGATGCGTAACACGAGAATGAACCTCATTGGTTCTCGAGAAGCTCAAACGTGATGCGTAACACGAGAATTAACCTCATTGGTTCTTCAGAAGCTCAAACGTGATGCGTAACACGAGAATTAACCTCATTGGTTCTTCAGAAGCTCAAACGTGATGTGTAACACGAGAATGAACCGCATTGGTTCTCGAGAAGCTCAAACGTGATGCGTAACACGAGAATGAACCTCATTGGTTCTTGCTGAAGCTCAAACGTGATGTGTAACACAAGAATGAACCGCATTGGTTCTCGAGAAGCTCAAACGTGATGCGTAACACGAGAATTAACCTCATTGGTTCTTGCTGAAGCTCAAACGTGATGCGTAACACGAGAATGAACCTCATTGGTTCTTCAGAAGCTCAAACGTGATGCGTAACTAGAGACTGAACCTCATTGGTTCTCGAGAAGCTCAAACGTGATGCGTAACACGAGAATTAACCTCATTGGTTCTTGCTGAAGCTCAAACGTGATGCGTAACACGAGAATGAACCTCATTGGTTCTTCAGAAGCTCAAACGTGATGCGTAACTAGAGACTGAACCTCATTGGTTCTCGAGAAGCTCAAACGTGATGCGTAACACGAGAATGAACCTCATTGGTTCTCGAGAAGCTCAAACGTGATGCGTAACACGAGAATTAACCTCATTGGTTCTTGCTGAAGCTCAAACGTGATGCGTAACACGAGAATTAACCTCATTGGTTCTTGCTGAAGCTCAAACGTGATGCGTAACACAAGAATGAACCGCATTGGTTCTTGCTGAAGCTCAAACGTGATGCGTAACACGAGAATGAACCTCATTGGTTCTTCAGAAGCTCAAACGTGATGCGTAACTAGAGACTGAACCTCATTGGTTCTTCAGAAGCTCAAACATGATGCGTAACACGAGACTGAACCTCATTGGTTCTTCAGAAGCTCAAACGTGATGCGTAACACGAGAATGAACCTCATTGGTTCTTCAGAAGCTCAAATGTGATGCGTAACACGAGAATGATCCTCATTGGTTCTCGCAATTCAAGCGAACATGCTTGAGCTTCCGTTTATCATAACAGATTTTTACATTGATGAATGTTTATACGTGAATAAAACCCTAAATTCAGTCTGTTCATCATAAAAAGCGAGTCTCGTCAGAAAATTTGGCCTAAAATTCATATGAATTCATTTTACAATCTCTTTATGAACTTTATGAAGCATCAAAGTGGTAGTTGCGTAGACTGTCAGTGGAGGGACAGAATGCTCTCAGATTTCATTAAATTTAATTTGTGTCCCGAAGATGAACGAAAGTCTTACGGGTTTGGAACAACACGAGGGAGAGTGATTAATGACAGATAGTTTGAGGGAACTATCCCGTTCAGCTTGTACTAGTTAGCGGTGTTTGCGAAGTGAAGTATCTAGACTCGTTTCGCTTGAGAAACCACACTAGCAAATCATCCAGAACACCCTGACAACCAAATAGCAATTTTGCACGAGCCCCACTCACATTTTCTTCAGAAAATCGAAAGATATAATCATCACGAGCTTTATTTATTTATGTCTATATGTGCTCATTTAGACAGGCATGTACAAACCAGCAGCTTTTACAGCAGTGGATTGGATTATGGGCGTCTGCAGATAGAGATAATTAATAAATATCCGGCTAAATGGAACCTAATTGCAACAGTCACACACACAGTCTTATTCACCCATAAATAAAGTGAATGTGCAGCCTACATACCATCTGCTCCAGTCTACATTATTCGGAGAGCATGTGGACGAGGCGAAACATTTAACCTTCAATGTGTTCACTCAAACACCATATGCTCAAGCGCCAATTTACAGTCTGAAATATCCAGAAATCTTTACATTCTCATCAGCCGAGTCAATTTTCTACAGTTCAACAGCACTTGAAGGAAAAGTCTAGGAAGAAAATACTTTCTTTTGTGCCTCACTGTCGTCATATCCCGTATGTGTATGCATGAACACACACACACACATACACACACACACACCGTTCTCAACAATATCATATCAGTCTGGTCGCACAAAGCAGGACAGAGGAGTCACATTACTGTAACACAACACCTGGACTAACCCTTAGGATTGGGAATCCAGAACCGGATCATTTCAAAAAGATACTAAGTACTTTACTTTTGGTTTTCTTTTGTAACACGCTGATGCAAACAAAATACCACAATAAGACATGCGATATAACTATCAGAGGCGAGTAGCATGTTATTTTCTGCCAGCCGTACATGTGAATCGACTCAATGTTTTAATTAATAACTCATTTTTCATGCTATATGTGTCATATGCTGCTTTGCAGACATTTCTCCACAATTGCATATACAATATATTTCTGATTTTGTTTATTGTTGTTATTCTTATAGGTAATACTGTACTATTGATATAAAAAAAATACATTTTTATTTTCAAATGTGCACAATAAGACCAAAAACATGCATTAAGAAAGAAGACATATTTGCGGTCAGTAAGATTAATATATTAATATATATATATATATATATATATATATATATATATATATATATATATAGATACACTTTTATTCAGCAAAGATGCATTGAATTGATCATAAGTGACAGTAAAAACATTTATATTGTTATTTCTGCTATTTCAAGAAAATTCTGTTCTTTTGAACTTGGCATTTACTACTGTTTTCAACATTTATAATAATCATAAATGTTACTTGAGCAGCAAATCATCATATTAGAGTGATTTCTGAAGGATCATGTGACACTGAAGACGGAAAATTCAGCTTTAATCACAGGAATAAATTACAGTTTACAATATATTCACATAGAAAACAGCTACTTTGAATCATAATAATATATCACAATTTTGACTGTATTTTTGGATTAAATAAATGCAGCCTTGGTGAGCAGAAGAGACTTCTATCAAAAGCATTAAGAAATCTGACCGAAGGTTTTTCGGTCTCGTCTTTTTGATTGACAGCTTGTGTTTGCTCAACTTTGGCATAATTTTTCATTAAACATAAGACTGTTCAGAGAGGCGTGGATTATAATGAGTCGACAGGAAGGATCAATAAATGAAAACAGAACCTGTCAGGTGTACTGTATATATTCATGCTGTGTCTTTGTCAATATCAAAAATACTGATATGATTCATATAACAACTATAAATAGTAAGATGATCCGATCATCGTGAAAAGGGGAATGACACAGTCTCGCTCTGTCATTGCACTTCATTTGAGCATTATGTGAATTCTGGGAAATCTCAGGTCATTATTACTGCACACTGGACTGGAAGAGAAACGCTCCGTGAATGTTAGAGACAGAACGAGAATCAGACTAATGATGAACACACAGGTCAGAGCGACAGACATGGAGACCAAGCTGCTTCGTGATGTGACATCAGCCAGATCTCCAGCTGAAATATATACATGATGTGCTTTTATGTGTCTTACAGCACAGCGCTCAGTGATAACTGCATACGGCGTGTGATTGCTGTAGAAATTGGGTTTATAAAGGATCATTAATTGCTGATCAAATCAAAAACTAGTGAGCTGACTACCTAAAGAGTATTTTAAAGGAGTAGTTCACTTTCAAAACAATTTTTGCTGATAATTTACTCACCCGGATGTCATCCAAGATATCCATGTCTTTCTTTCTTCAGTCGAAAAGAAATTAAGGTTTTTGAGGAAAACATTCCAGGATTTTTCTACACAGAATGGACTTCAATGGCAACCAACTATACCAATGTTCACAGAAAGTTCAAATGTCCGTCTCAATGCAGCTTCACAGTTTCGACACGATCCCAGTCTAGAAATAAGAGTCTTATCTAGCGAAACGATTGATCATTTTCTAAAAAAAAAAAAAAATATATATATATACACTTTTTAACCACAAATGCTCGTCATGTGCCATCTCTGAGATGCGCCACGTATTACTAGTGATGTAGTACTCGAGTCCGGTCTCGAGACCGATTTCTGCTTTCTCTGACTCGACTCGGACTTGTTCTTACAAAGACTCGGTCTTGACTCGGACTCGGCATAGGCGGTCTCGTCCCATCACTAGTCCACTAGAATACATACCACTAGAAAATTTTAATTGACTGTTCGCAAAGACCCGTCCCCCTTAGTTACTGTCACTATGTCCGACAAGCTACACCGTTCTCACGCCACACCATGTTCTCACGCAGTGAAAAATACATCGCGGAGCAGAGAGGAGACTGACAACACGCTGACAGACAGGACAGACCAGGTTACTTTTCGGTTACTTTTGATATTAAACATATTAAACAAAGTCTCGCCTTTCAAACTTGGTCATTTTTTAAAAGAAATTTAAACAATAAATACCGTTTTGTGGCTCTTAAATGTGTAGTGACAGATCGCTGTAGAGCATCAGTTAAAGCTGCTCGTGAACCGATCATCTCTTCCTTCTAGTTAATTTATAGCCTCAAATAAACATGAATGAACATCAGAAGCAATGTTGTTTTAACCACGGCGTCAGTACACTCCGTGTTTCAAGTTCAAATCCTCCCATGTTAACCAACGGACTCGGTCTCGACTCGGACTCGACCCTTCAAAGACTCGGTCTTGACTCGGACTCGACTGAATTTGAAAACCAACGGACTCGGTCTCGACTCGGACTCGACCCTTCAAAGACTCGGTCTTGACTCGGACTCGGCATAGGCGGTCTCATCCCCATCACTACGTATTACGTCATCACATTTGAAAGGTCACGAAAAAAATAAAAATAATAATAATAATAAATTAAAACAAAGATGTCGGACGATTTAAAAGTTGGAGGAGAAAATGAGATTCGCCCTCGTGAGTACACAGACAAATAACTTAGACAGAAGACGTGACGCGTGACCTTTCCAACGTGATGCTGCAATACATGGCGCATCTCAGAGATGGCACACGACGAGCATTTGTGGTTAAAAAGTATATATATATATATTTTTTTTTTTAGAAAATGATCAATCGTTTCGCTAGATAAGACCCTTATTTCTGGACTGGGATCGTGTCGAGACTTTGAAACTGCACTGAGACGGACATTTGAACCTTCTGTGAACATTGGGATAGTTGGTTGCCATTGAAGTCCATTCTGTGTAGAAAAATCCTGGAATGTTTTCCTCAAAAACCTTCATTTCTTTTCGACTGAAGAAAGAAAGACATGGATATCTTGGATGACATCGGGGAGAATAAATTATCAGCAAACATTTTTTTGAAAGTGAACTAATCCTTTAAGGCAGTGTTGTTTTAGGATCACTGATATACTATTATAGTTTTGGTTTTGAATTCGAGAAGGTAAGTAACAACATTATGCTTCTTAGACGAAGTCAAAAATTCACTGATGCGCTCAGCAGACTTCGACTCTTTACAGTTTTATCTGCCATCTCAACAACATTTCAGGTCAAGTCAGCAGTCTGACAATACAAATGTCACTTTAGCAATGTCGTCTCAGACACAAGCACACTGTTTAACAGCAGAGGATCGCATAAAGCCTCAGTTATCATGTATTCAATTGATCAAAAGTGATGTTTATAATGTTACAAAAAATTATATTTCAAATAAATGCTGTCCTATTCATCAAAGAAACCTGCAAAATAAAATGTATTAATCATAAATCATCATATTAGAGTGATTTCTGAAGGATCATGTGACACTGAAGACTGGAGTAATGATGCTGAACATTCAGCTTTAATCACAGGAATACAACCTATTTTACATCATAATAATATATCACAATTTTGAATGTATTTATGATCAAATAAATGCAGCCATGGTGAGCATAAGAGACTTCTATTGCATATAATTTATATATGATTCATATTCAAAACTATCTTCCGATAACGCAATCTAAAGTTGTTCACTAGTTCATTTCATTTGTTTAGCATTCTGTGCTGAAAATGATGGTGATATTAATGACATTTGAAAGGAAAAATGCCAAGTTTTCTCATGAAATGATTCACCAAGATCACAGAGGCTTCATGAAATCCTTCGAAAATGAAGTTTCGTTGGAAAATGTTGATCTTTTCCTTCTGATCTTAATCTGAAAGAGCAACTAATGGCTAATGTGTTGCGTGGGGTATTAAGAAAAATAGAACAAAATGAATAAACAAAGCACACAAGATATAAGCAGTTATGCTTTAAACACTTTCACTATATACACACATGATATCAAGGATGATATCAAAGGACTTGACTCACGGCACAGATGAAGGATATCAGAGGACTTGGCAACACCAGCGACTTGAATAAACACTCGGACGCATTTGTTAACAGTTCTGTGTCAGAGAAATATTCCAAACAGACTGATGGGCTGAGTCTCATGAAAGCACACGTCTAACACATAATTCAGCCCTAAAATTAAAAGAAAGAAGCAAGAAATCACATTTTGCATAAAGCAAATAAAGCCTATATAAAGAATTTTTGCATTGTAATATTGTTCTCATGATAACTGAACACATTTTCCCCCAAACGATCTTTATTGTAATGCATCCAGATGTTTTGCTTTTGAATTCTCATGATGCTCAGAAATGAAAAATTATTTAAATCCGCATAAATTGCATTTTTGCAAAATGCGTTTTTCCCTTAAAATGTAAAAGCATTATAATAAATTCTCCCACAATGCATGTGACCGGTGGACCACAGGGGAAAAACAATGCCGAATGCAAATAATAAAATGCAACTAATATTGCATTACAGTAATTAGAGTTTGAGGGTAAATGTCCTTAATTGCCATGAAAATAATGTCGTGCAATGCAAAAAAAAATCCTAATGGTCTTCAAATTGGCTTTATTGTCTTTATGCAAAACATAAATGGCGTGGAGAAATATGACCTGGACATGTTCTGGGGGGGTTTAATGAGATTCAGCCAGTGATCAGAGACTTTGTGAGAGAATGTGAGTTTTGCTGTGGCATCAAATCCGGCCGTCCAGCGATCTCTCTCGCCTTTTGTTTTCTGACAGACTCTCTGCTTGCTCAGCAATCGACTATAGAAATATTTTGGCAGGCTCGTGCTTTGTTTTCATTTCACAAAAGATGTGTGGTGGTTGCGGGGCGAGGGGGCAGGGCGAACGGGCCATCGCACTCTCTCTCTCTCTCTCTCTCTCTCTCTCTCTTTCAATCTAAACAGCAGGAGGAAGTTGTAAATCATAGTAATGTACTCAGCCGTAATTCGGACCAGCAGGGAGAGCAGCACACACACACACACACACGCACACACACACACACACACACATGCAATTCTCCTCCATACGGCTGGAGTTTACAGTCGACACAAAGACGCTTTAATCAGAGCAAACGAGCCAATGACACCAGATCCCCAAATCACAGTCAGTCACAGTACAGCGCAAACTCAATCTCAGATACACATGAAACACAGACCTCACTTATCATACACTGGACTTGCACTGGGATCTTGATCTTTTCACTATATATATACATATTTTATCCATTCAATCTAGACTATTTTAGAGTTGGCCAATCAGAACAGAGTCAATTTGCATATAAAGGTACAGGCATGTTCTGTACAGCATGATGCATGATGTCAATTACCACAGAAAATAATTACAGTACAGTGATGCACTTAGAAAGTCTATGGAGCAAGACAAAGTTTTTAAAGCCGTAACGTGAGTCTAGTTTTTGATAAGAGCTTGCATTAATTATTCAGTTCATAAAATGTGCTATCTGTGCACTGAAGTTCATCTGAAGTTTCAAATCATCCCTTCAGGAGTATGACTTCTGTTCTAGACAAAACTATAAAACTGTATAGTGGATAGTTACATTACTGTGTCCTTGCACATATCATGAATCGTTGACTAACATTATAAGTTAGTCAAACTATAATAGAATATAAAATAAATAGTAGACTGCATGACTCTGGATAAATTTAGAATTAAATTTTTAGTTTATTTTTTCAAACACGATTCTGAACAGACAACTAAAATGTTAATTGCTGCAGTCTAATGAATCTGAATAAATTATGTTTAAAAAAATGGCATGAATGAATGATTCAATGACTCGCTCATAAATACTTCACTCGTTTCATTACAGGATGAATCAGCGTTTTTAAACAAATCTCTTTAATAAATGATTCAATGACTCACTCATTAAGACTTCACTTGTTTTATTACTGGATGAATCAGCGTTTTTTAACGAATCTCTTGAATGAATGATTCAATGACTCGCTCATTAAGACTTCACTCGTTTCATTACTGGATGAATCAGCGTTTTTAAACAAATCTCTTTAATAAATGATTCAATGACTCACTCATTAAGACTTCACTTGTTTTATTACTGGATGAATCAGCGTTTTTTAACGAATCTCTTGAATGAATGATTCAATGACTCGCTCATTAAGACTTCACTCGTTTCATTACTGGATGAATCAGCGTTTTTAAACAAATCTCTTTAATAAATGATTCAATGACTCACTCATTAAGACTTCACTTGTTTTATTACTGGATGAATCAGCGTTTTTTAACGAATCTCTTGAATGAATGATTCAATGACTCGCTCATTAAGACTTCACTCGTTTCATTACTGGATGAATCAGCGTTTTTAAACAAATCTCTTTAATAAATGATTCAATGACTCACTCATTAAGACTTCACTTGTTTTATTACTGGATGAATCAGAGTTTTTTAATGAATCTCTTGAATGAATGATTCAATGACTCGCTCATTAAGACTTCACTTGTTTCATTACTGAATGAATCAGCGTTTTTGAACGAATCTCTTGAATGAATGATTCAATGACTCGCTCATTAAGACTTCACTTGTTTCATTACTGAATGAATCAGCGTTTTTGAACGAATCTCTTGAATGAATGATTCAATGACTCGCTCATTAAGACTTCACTTGTTTCATTACTGGATGAATCAGCATTTTTGAACGAATCTTTTTAATGAATGATTCAATGATTCGCTCATAAATACTTAACTCGTTTCATTACTGGATGATTCAGTGTTTTTGAACAAATATCTTGAATGATTCAATGACTCGTTCATAAATAACTCGTTTCATTACTGGATGAATCAGTGTTTTTGAACAAATATCTTGAATGATTCAATGACAAAATCTCTTGAATGAATGATTCAATGACTCGCTCATAAATACTTAACTCGTTTCATTACAGGATGAATCAGCGTTTTTGAACGAATCTCTTGAATGAATGATTCAATGACTCGCTCATTAAGACTTCACTTGTTTCATTACTGGATGAATCAGCATTTTTGAACAAATCTTTTTAATGAATGATTCAATGATTCGCTCATAAATACTTCACTCGTTTCATTACTGGATGAATCAGCGTTTTTGAACAAATCTCTTTAATGAAGCTCTAATAAATAGTACAATAGTATATAAATGATACCAAAATAATAACCAGCAGGGCAGATAAAACATGTGAAAGACTCAAAGATAGTTAAACTAGTCGTTCTGTAAACATCTACAGTTCTCTGGTTAGTTTTGCTCTGATTCTTGGCCCTGACAGTTCAGTTTTGGATCAGTATACATGTAAACTGTCTTCACGAAGCCCTCGTCACCCTCAGTAACAGAATCCCTCTTCTTCTGACGTCTCAGATCAGCAGCCAAATGCTCCTCTGGAAGAGTTTTCTCAGTCTTTCTCTAATCACAGGCTTGCTTGGCAACCAAAGCTCCGGGAAGCAATCAATAAAACCTTGTTACTCTAATTGTGAGATTATAATCTCGACCGCGACGTCTTCTGCATACTCAAACGGCGAGTCCATTAGAGACATTTCCCAGCTACTTTCTTCAGCCAAGAATGCAAATGCAAAGACTAACATTTACGCTGCGCTATCACATTGAGATGAACTTCAGCTGATAAAGGATGAGTAAATTGACACAGTGCTGGAGGACGGCTTAGCATGCTAATCAGAAGCAGCGCTTTCAAACTGAGATCACGTTTAAAGGGATAGTTCACCCAAAAATGGGAATTCTGTCGTTATTCACTCACCCTCACGTCAGTCTGAACCAGTGTGTCTGAACCAGTTATTTATTTCATACAAATTGTGCACTATATTTATAAGTGTCAGGAATATATATATATATATATAATTTTTTTTGAAAGAAGTCTGTAATGCTCACTTTTAGTCAGATTTCTAAATTAAAAAACATTGTCAGATTTCTTAATGCTTTTGATAGAAGTCTCTTCTGCTCACCAAGGCTGCATTTAATCAAAAAATACAGTAAAAATTGTGATATATTATTATGATTCAAAATAACTGTTTTCTATGTGAATATATAGTAAAGTGTAATTTATTCCTGTGATCAAAGCTGAATGTTCAGCATCATTACTCCAGTCTTCAGTGTCACATGATCCTTCAGAAATCATTCTAATATGATGATTTGATGATCAAGAAACATTTTCAGGATTCTTTGATGAATAGAATGTTCAGAATGCATTTGAAATAGAATCATTTGTAACATTATAAATGTCTTTACTGTCACTTTTGATCTATTTAATACGACATGAGCGTAAATAAAAAGAGAGAGAGGTTTAATTTTCGGGTGAAATATTCCTACTCTCACATGTAAATTGAGCAGAAAACGTCACGCAGAACAGAAGAAGCATTGATGTTTTCTCTTTGTAATCAATTCTCTCGCTGTATCTCTCTCTCTCTCTCTCATTCTCAGCTTCATTCAGCTCTCTCCTGTCTCTCTCTCTCTCTCTCTCTCTCTCTCGTTTTTTCGCTCTTGTTGAGCCACTATCGATCGGTCGAGTTGGCTGGAGGTCAACCCTCGGCGGACTACACACTCTTTTGTTGGCGGCGGTTACCGTGGCGATCCTCGGTGACCCTGAACACACACAGGGCTCGTTAGGGGCCAAACGGAGACGAACTCTCCCCTACAATCAGACGGGGTCAAAGGTCGCAGGAGGACAGCTCAGTCAACGTGAATGTGAAGACTCCTGGGAAGGACACGGCGCCTGATCCGAGACCCAAACGAGTGTGTGAGTGTGTGATGGACTGGCCTTGTGTGTGGCCGTTCGGGATCAGGCCTGTTTCCATGACAGTCGTTTTCAATGGAAACCTTTTCAAATGGAATCAGTTTCAAAGTAACAACGGAATAAAAAAAAAAGAGAGATCAAACAGCCTCTCCTGATCTTCACATGTACAGTGGGATCTGAGAGCTTTTTGCATAATTGAATACACTTTTTGTCATTATGGATTACATTGTCAGATTAATGAACAAAACCTGACGATCATGTTCTCCAATAGCATCTTGAGCTTCAATGGAAGAAGAAAATCCGACACAGAGTCACATGATCAATATCAATATGTCAACATATGACCAATTAAAACTAAGTAAATGAGTGTCAATGATCATAATAATGCAGAATCATTTATAATGTGTTGTATATATTTATACGGTAACACTTATAAGGTCTCATTTGTTAACGTTAGTTCATGCATTAAATAAACTAACATTAACTACATGAAACCTGATTGTAAAGTGTTACCATTTATACTTATAAAACCTTTATATTTCTATAATATTTTATATTCCTCAAAACCATGCATTTCTAGATTTAAATGGTTTAAACTCATTTACTTACATTTGATTAATCACATAAAAAATATTACATAATTTGCATAAATTATGTATTACATACATAACAAATAATGCAGCCATTTATGTTTATAATTTATAGTATGTATTTATACTTATAAGACCTTATCATATTTATATTTATATAATCTTTAGGGATAAATTAACTTATTACTTACATTTAATTAGTCGCAAAAAAACTATTACATAATTTACATTATTTATGCATTACATACAAGCAGTCATTTAATCTATATAATTTATACTATGTATTTACACTTATATGACATAATATTTATATTTCTGTATTTTTTTCCTAGTGATAAATAAACTCATCATTTACATTTGATTAGTCAAAATCAAATTATTATTAAAAGGATTATTTAAAACCTTACAATAGTTGTATTTCTATAATATTTGTATTATATTTGTTGTATATTTAATATATTCATTTTATATCAGAATGTTTCTTTATTTTCGTTTAAATAAATAAAAAAATCTGCTCTCAAACTTTTGAACCCAGTTGACTCTTCGCAAAGACACGTAAACTGATAATCTCTTTACTACTAGTTATAGCACGAAATAAACATAATTGAATATCAAAAGGGTTTGTTATTTCCACCGCGGAAAGACGTCAATACGCACCATTTTTCAAGTTGAAGTCTACAGACGTTAATCTACTAACTTTGTTTTGTCATTGCGCTATGATTGGTCAGATCGTCTGTCAATCAAACTCCCAGCGAATGGTGAATTGCATAGACACAAACACACATAAACAAATAGCACTAGGATGCTGTGAATTACAGACTCTGAAATACATTACAGAAGTAAAACATGCTGTGAAACATGCCAGTTTATTAAACCATTTTAATTTAATAATATAACAATTAAAAAAGAAGACACAAATATAATAATAAAAACAGTGAATGTCAAGATGATGTGTTTTCATATGCAAGATAATTAGTTCAATCTTGTCAAGCTGTTTTTTGCATAACTATTTCTCTTCCTGAGCATCACTGTCGTTTGAAGAGCCAAAAATAGACAATCTATATTTATATACGTATATAATAAAAATCTCTCATGGAAATCCACAAGGATTTAATTTAAGATCAGAGATCATTCAATAACTTTTGTTTAAAAAAAAAAAAAGAAAAGACTCTTAATGGCCAATGAGATGGAAATAAGAGAGACGCTGTTAATAAAGCAGAAAGACGTTCTCAGCTAGTTGGGGTTGTTTGTCTGGCTTTGGTCTGCGTGTGTGTGTGTGTGTGTGTGTGTGTGTGTGTAACATTACAGCGTTAAAGGCAAAAATCAGTCTGAACTGCCTGAATCTGGTCAAGCGAAGAAGATCCGCAGACAGATGTCAAATAAGAGTCTCAGAGTAAACAAACCAAGACAAAAGAAGAGAGTGGAGGAGCTTTATCAGATCCTCTTCATGTTTATCCCACAGAACTACCAATATACAGTGTGCAGAATATATTCACTATGATTTGGCCATTAATATTCCTAAAGAGCATGTCATTAGACTAGTTTCACGTTTGTTCCTGGTCTCATGAGTATATCCGGATCCTCGAGATGTTAATATCGTTGGTCTCTAAGCCACACGAAAATCCAAAATATACTGAACAAAAAGCCATTTCCTATGTTATTTGGTTGAAAACACTGGAAAAGATGAACATAAGGAACTAAGAAAGCTGTAAATCCAGGCTTTCAAACACCAGGTTTGAGGGATTTGAATCTCACCTGACTCGGGGAGAGGAACTCTTGGTTGTTCTCACTCATGTACATGTTGTCACCATCAAACTGCGGGCAGATAGAGAGAAGAAGATTAAAGTTTGATTGGTCAGACAGCTGAGATAAAGGAAAATGATTTGCATATCAGACAGAACGTGGAAAAAAAGGGAAAGAACAATTCCATCAAAACCGTCAGAGAGAGACAGAGAGAGAGAAAGAGTGTGTTTCCTAACTAGACAGCATTATAGGGCATGTTCTGCTTCTTTTGGTGAAATTCTAATGCAGCATTGCAAACATTGTAATATTCATTTGCAATTCTAGATCTGAGCTTTAATGAGAATGCTGCATTTATAACACCTCGTCCTAACCAGACATGACACGACTGTAACATGCGATGAAAAGGCATCTTTTTATGCGTGTTAATCAGAGTTTTTGTCCTAACCAGCCGCGATGGCGATATGCAACAATCCTATTTTAGAAACGGTTTATATTTCTGCAATGTCGCGGCTGGAACAACAACATACAAATTATGATAATGATAATCTCAGGTACCGATTATGTGCTTTTTTTAATGTTAAAAGCATCTAATGTGAGTTTGAATATAATTTTGAATTATCTTATAGCCGTACTGAAAGCGAAAATGGATCATTTACCTCAGAACTACTGTAAGGAAGAAATAAATTAAAGGAACTCAATGTGAACAAACAAGTGTATTTTATGACAGTATTTTATGTTCAGTAACTCGGTATGTATTTTTAATAATGTTAAAATGGTGTATTATTTATGAATTTGATTATGAACACTGAGAGTGCAGTGCACTTGCAGAGAGACTCCGCCCACATGATCACCTGATTGGCTGTGATTAGGGATTGATTTGGTTGTGAGTGCAGTGCACTTGCAGAGAGACTCTGCCCACACGCTCTTCTGATTGGCTGTGATTTTGGATTGATTTGGTAGCGAGTGCAGTGCACTTGCAGAGAAACTCCGCCCACATGATCACCTGATTGGCTGTGATTAGGGATTGATTTAGTTGTGAGTGCAGTGCACTTGCAGAGAGACTTCACCCACACTCTCTTCTGATTGGCTGTTATTTTGGATTGATTTGGTTGTGAGTGCAGTGCACTTGCAGAGAGACTCCACCCACACTCTCTTCTGATTGGCTGTTATTTTGGATTGATTTGGTTGTGAGTGCAGTGCACTTGCAGAGAGACTCCACCCACACTCTCTTCTGATTGGCTGTGATTAGGGATTGATTTGGTTGAGAGTGCAGTGACTTGCAGAGACTCCACCCACATGATCACCTGATTGGCTGTTATTTTGGATTGATTTGGTTGTGAGTGCAGTGCACTTGCAGAGAGACTCCGCCCACACGCTCTTCTGATTGGCTGTGATTAGGGATTGATTTTGTGGAGTCTCGTATTCACGTCACATCTGGTGTAGACAGACAAATGTTTTGTCGCTGGAATCTTATGGATTCGCATCTGGTTAGCACACGGTGTAAGAAGGCAAAATATCAGCCATCATATTGGATTTTAACCACCATTGGTTAATAATATTGGCCATGATATTGGTTATGGGCAACCATAGACTTATAAAATCAGCTTTCACAGATTCATAAAATCTACATATGCACACACACACAACGCATTGCACGATTGCATTGCAAGATTAATAAATGAAGTTTTATGTAACAAAGTTCGGGAGGAGCATGTTCAGGTAATCATCCAATCAACACAAGAAGAAGCCAGTATAAATAAAGCCTTCCTTTACCTCCTGTCTCATGACTAATTTCTCAGCATCCCGCCACCACCCCATCACCTCACATTCAGCTGGGTCTGCTCATAGATACCTATGATCTATACATTTATAGGGGGGAGTGCTCTGGGGTCGGGCCGAATTCCGAACAGCAAGCCAAATACGCATTATAATATTACATCAGATTTCATTAACATGTGAACTCGTGAATTAAAGATCACATTGTTATCTTAGCAAGTAGTCAAACTCTACCTGAATCAAATCTCTTATACACTTCCTCATATGCTCATATTTCATTTGCAAACTACTTTTCCTACTGTCAGACAGAACAGGTGAAAACGAGACCCGTCCTGAAATCATGTAACGGTGTGAAAGGAAGGATATGACAGCTCGAAACAGAGAATTTAAGAAGCGACCACAATTGCCCTGCAGCTTGTGTCCTCAGATTGAAAGGTTGAGAACAAACACGTCGCTCCTGCCCTGGTGAATCTGAGGTGAATTACTCAGAACTTATGTTTAAATGCATGCTAAGATGCAGGACGAGCAAACGCTGTCAGAAAAGAGAAGGACCACATGGAGCATCTCAAATCAGCTGTCAAATATAAGAGGAGGGAGAAAAACGTACAATATGAGAAGTATATATTATAAAAAGGCTAATCTGAGGAGTGCAGAAATAATTATTTTTAATCAAAGAAACTTAAGAAATAAAGGACTCAATTAACTCGCTAATCGTTTCTTTCATTCTTTTAATTTACGTCTTAAATTCTTCATAATCACTCGTTAGACAAAACCAAATTGGAAAAAACAATATTTAGACAACAGTTATGAGACAAACAAGCCAAAACAAAAAAATAGTTACGCAAACAGGCAGTGCGTCATTGTGGTGTTTGCTGAAACCACACAAATCAATATGACAGCAGAAACTCAACGGCCAGCTCTGGAAAGGAGATAGCATGTACCATACGCACAATATATCAAGCAGTTTCAGAAGTCTGATAGTGTTTGTTTCATATCAGTCTTCATAGATGTACATGATCATATCAGCACTACACAACATTTGCAGATTGGTGCATCCCTACTGAATTAACAAAAGCCCCACTTTAACATCATGAGAGTGTTTTTGTGACAGTGTTTCACGTCATGCATTGCATGCGACGGTAAACGCAGGAGAGAAATGTAACGCTATAGAATCCGAGAGTTTCTCTCTTTCTTTCTGGGCTTCCTCATCCATCTCTCTCTCCTCACAGAGAAATGCGATATTACACTGCCGTCCAACATCACACATAATGACAAACCCGTCAAACAGCTGATGGGGGTCGTAGAGCACTTCTAATGTGAACACCCCCCACCCCCACACGCATATGAGTGTGAGTGTGTGTGTGTGTGTGTGTGTGTGTGTGCGCTAAACATTCATCATGCATTCATATATTCTATACAGCAAACTGCAGCATCAATAATACAGCATTGTAGCATCCCATTGCACACACACACACACACACACACACTACTAAAGGCAGCACTGATAGTTTTGTTTATCGTCGTCTTCTAGAAATGCACTATGATATCTGCCCCCCCGTCTTCTAATTACAATGCAAATATATCCAAATGCACTATAGACAGTTTTTACAAATTACACCCTTTCACACTGTGTGTGTGTGTGTGTGTGTGTGTGTGTGTGTGTGTGTGTGTGTGTGTGTGTGTGTGTGTGTGTGTGTGTGTGTGTGTGTGTGTGTGTGTGTGTGTGTGTGTGTGTGTGTGAGAGAGAGAGAGTATGGGGGTGGTGTTTTTGCATAACTGAGCCGTTTGAAGAACCAAAAATAGACATTACAATCTATATTTATATACGTATATATATTAAAAATCTCTCATGAAAATCCATGAGGATTTAATTTAAGATCAGAGATCATTCAATAACTTTTGTTTAAAAAAAAAAAGACTCACACTTAATGGCCATTGAGATGGAAATAAGATTGTTAATAAAGCAGAAAGACATTCTCAGCTAGTTGGGGTTGTTTGTCTGGCTTTGGTCTGCGTGTGTGTGTGTGTGTGAGAGTGTGTGTGTGCGCGTGTGTGTGTGTGTGTGTGTGTGTGTGTGTGTGTGTGTGTGTGTGTGTGTGTGTGTGTGTGTGTGTGTGCGTGTGTGTGTGAGAGAGAGAGAGTGTGGAGGTGGTGTGAAGTTATAATGGAAGATTAAAAGATTTCCCCCTTATCTGCAGACTTTATTACATTCAGACACGTGTGCACAGAAATATATACACACTAGCATTCAAAAGTTTGGGGTCAGTGAGATTTTATATTTTTTTTTGAAAGAAATGAATACTTTCAAGGATGCATTAAAGCGATCAAAAGTGACAGTAAAGGCAATTATAATGTTACAAAAGATTATTTCAAATAAATGTTGTTCTTTTGGAACTGTGTCTTCTTTGTTTCCACAAAGATATGAAGCAGCGCAACTGTTTTCAACTGATAATATTCAGAAATGTTTCTTGATCATCAAATCATCATATTAGAATGATTTCTGAAGGATCATGTGACACTGAAGACTGGAGAAAATCCACCTTTACGTCACAGGAATAAATTATATTTTAAAATATGTTCTAATAGAAAACAGAGATTTTGAACTGTAATAATATTTCACAATTTTACAGAATTTTACGGTATTTTTTATCGAATATATGCAGCCTTCATGAGCATGAAACAGCTTTCAATCTGGTATCAATCATGGTATATTTTCATTCAAGAGACACACCACATTCAGTATGTATGTATAAAGCGTTTGTCAGCCGTCTTTAACTCTATTAATACAGCTCATACAGAATTATATCACACTCTTCCGTTCAAAGCCAGTTCCTGTAGAAAGAGCCATGACCACAAACACAGATGAACATCAGCAAACACCTGCGTGTGGATAGAGCTCAAAACATACTGAGATATATACAGTATATATATATTAGGGCTGTCAAAAGATTAATCGCGATTAATCGCATCCAAAATAAAAGTTTGTTTTTAATAATATATGTGTGTGTACTGTGTATAATTATTTTGTATATATAAATACACACACATGCATGTATATATTTAAGAAATATTTGCATACATATACTGTATATATTTATATAGTTTATATTATATATAAATATAATTTTTTTATATATATAAATAACACATTTTTCTTAAATATATACATGCATGTGTGTGTATTTATATATACAAATTTAACTATACACATAACACACACATATATTATTAAAAACAAACTTTTATTTTGGATGCGATTAATCGCGATTAATCTTTTGACAGCCCTAATATATATATATAGATAGATAGATATATAGATATATATCATCAGCAAACACCTGCGTGTGGATAGAGCTCAAAACATACTAAGATATATACAGTATATATATATATATATAGATAGATAGATATATATCATCAGCAAACACCTGCGTGTGGATAGAGCTCAAAACATACTAAGATATATACAGTATATATATATATATATAGATAGATAGATATATATCATCAGCAAACACCTGCGTGTGGATAGAGTTCACAACATACTGAAAAAATATATATATATACACACACATGTGTTTCCCAAATAATATCTGCTCTGCATAAATACAGATGTTTAGGGTTTTCTATTGAAGCAGTGATGAAAAGTCTCGCATGTGTTTCATTACCAGCAACTTCATCCTTATTATCATTATACTGTAAAATAGTTTTATTTTTTGTGTTCTAATTGCATTTTGTTTCTTCTTATTCATACTGTGTATTGACTCTGTATTGTCTCGTACCGTATTGTGTATTATTCTTACTAGCTATTGTCTCTTATAGTCTATTCTCTTATATTTAGTGTTTCTTACGAGCCTCTTCTTTCCTGAGAGGAACGGACAAAATAAGGCTTTCATTGTATTAAAGTGCAGATGACAATTAAGATCTTTTGCATCTATCTAATTGCATACACAATAAACAATGCAAACATAAGTATGCTTGTTACATGACTAGGTTCACACAGAATGGGATAAAATAAGGAGTCAAGAAAGCGATTGTGATTGATTTCACGTCTGGATATAGAAGGTCAAGCGCATTGCATTGTGGGATACAGTATCTCACGCAGTGTGTTCTTTTGTATACTGCACGTTTTGACAAATGTCATCCAATACATGCGAAACATTAGCATAGTGTGCTCGCTATACATCCTACAGGAGGAGCGTGACTATATTATTCCAGTCCTGCTCTCTCTCGGCACGTCTGCCACACCAGGCTTTGCTATTACCCGTCTAATTGCACATTCGGCAGTGACAAGAGCTCATTAGTGCTTAATTACACACGTGTTATTTAGTACAAACATCTCCATTTGGGCCCCTTTTGCCGTGTAATTGTTCTGCGGGGACGGCCGTGGAGATGGAGGGCACTTCGAGTGATTCGTGCCGAGTACGGGAGGCTGGAAGTAGGTCATGTGCCATAGCAATAAACAAGGAACACTGCAATAAAATAATATAGTCACACACACACACACACACACACACACACACACACACACAAATGCACTCATGCCGAAGCCAGTAATATCCAAAGCTCATGTAATATTTACTGTGCACTAATAGATGGCAGAGAGAAAGAGACTGTTTTGCATCTGAATTTCAGAGAAAGCTGCAGACCACATGAACACCACTGGGCTCTGTGTGAGTTTGTTTGCATTATAGAAATCTGAGATCGACTGATGCATATGGTACAATAGCTCCAAAAGTATGAGAACACAATGAAAATCTGGGATTTTGTTCATTTGAAGAGGATCGTGACATTTTTATTATTATTGTTTAAATATGTTCCTTGAGGTTCACTTATAATGTTAATAAAGTTTTTTGCATACAAATCTCTCTCTCTCTCTCTCTCTCTCTCTCTCTCTCTCTCTCTCTCTCTCTCTATATATATATATATATGCAAAAAAGAAAAGTCAGTTTTTAAGGCGCGGCTCCTTTAAGGCTGTCGGTAAACAGACACTGCTGTGATTGGCTAATATCACTGCATAGGAAACAGTGTCAACACACACTCGCTGTTTGAAAACATGATCCATATAAAACCGTCATTCACAGACAGAGCATTATGTAATCATTTACTTGTGTTTGTGGTGCACCTGCTGTTGGGCTGCACGATTATGACAAAAATCATAATTGTCGATTATTCCCTTGAATTTGTAATTGTGATTATAAATTACGATTAGCACAATTTACATTGAATGGTGTTTTGAATAGCTTTATGCCACTGTTTGAAGCCACTGCATGCATATTGTTATATCAAAATAAACCAGCAGAAAACTCTCTTCCTGAAAAACTTTTTTTTTGGTTTTCTATAGCATTAAGCCTCAAATGTCAAATATATATATATATTTCAAGAAACCAAATCAAAGTCAATATATGCATGGTATTATAATGTTATATTAAAACAAAAAAATTCAAACAATGGGGGAAAAACCCCTTAAGATAAGCTGTAGAGAGAACAACAACACATCTTAAGCACACAGAATAATGTAAGTGAACTTTTTTTTTGTAACTGCGCCTTTAAACGATTTTAATTGCGATTACAAATTGGATTAATTGTGCAGCCCTAACATGCTGTCAGATTCAATACAGTCACGGCTTCTTCTGTCAACTGAAGTTTCTTTGTAAACTGTGCCTCGCTGACTCCGGAACGCCATTAAAATAAACCATCCGCTTGTTTCCGATGCTGGGATCCTTCTACAGAGACTCAAACCAACTGTGTCAAAGCAAACGTTCTTCTCGACAGACTCCAGTCCATCAGAAACTGAGCGCGCATCAGGTGTAGACAGTGTCAGTCATTATAATGGCTCTATCTGCTTTTGACGCGACGCTCACGTCCAGATATCAGCTGTTCAGTGACCGAACACTAGTGGGCGGGGCCTATGGTGTGGTGATGAATAACTATTGGTCGATGTCTTGCTCTGGAGGAAGGCATATGCAAATGTATTTGCACGTGTGACGTCACAGATCCCGCAATATCCAAACAAGCCGTTTATGGAGCTTGATTAAATAAATGCTTTGTTTATGAGGATGATTTTAGCTCAGAAACTTGCAGGATGTTTTAATGGTACAAAGACCTCATTGATTTCTCATGGCATGACCACGGTAAGCCCGGAAATTAAGTTTTAGGACTTTGGAAAATATATAATAATGTAAGGTTTTAGAAGTATAAATATATACTACACTGTAAAAAAAAAAAAAAAAAAAAATTCAACTTAAAAGCTTGAGTTCAGTTGCTAATTAAATTATTTAAGTATAATCAAGTTAAGTCATTTCAAAATAAGGAATATTAAACTGATTTTTGCAACATAAGGTGACCTTTGAGTCAAATCTCATATTATAAAAGTTGAAATTGCTTAAATTATTTTGTTAAGTTCAAGTAATGTAAAAACATTTTGTTATGACTAATTGATCATGTCTTTTTTTTTACAGTTAAATATTCAATATTAAAAAGATTCTGGAGTATTTCTGACTATCTTATAGAAACAGAAGTATTGCAAGGTTTTTAAATATTAAAAGATGCTGCATTATTGTGACCAATGATTCTCATTTACTTACGTTATCATGTGACTCTTTGTACAAACAGTCAGATTTTCTTTTTCCATTGAAGCTCGAGATGCTCATCTCAAATCTCTCAGATCATCAGCGTTTGTTCATAAAGCAACAGCGTATTTTGAGACATTTTTGAATGCGTGTCTATTTTTGAGACTCAAATTACAAGATATAATCTGTAGTGAAACATTTATATTCAACTCTCAGAAATGCAAAATAGAAGCATTTTCACATGCAGCCTTGAACTTTTGAAGTTTTTAAACATGATGCAATAATGCAATAAGCATTGCAAAGAGGAGTTAAACCATGGTAAAATCACTTTAAATGCACAAATGTGAGTGTCTTTGAGCTTTAAAAAATGACGGCGACAGTAATATGATAATAAAGTTAATTAAATAGTTAAAACCACTATTAATAATCATCAGGAAATCATTCTCGCCACAAATATAACAGTTCATTAGTCTGACTGTACTAAGCCACAAAGAAACTTCACGAAGAATAAAAACGCAGCTCATCCAATCAGAAATCTGATTTTAAATGCAAATTATAAATGATTCCGGATGCTGATTGGTAAATACAGTTAAACACACACAACAGTGACGTGAAACAGCATGACCTCGCACCCGAGTGCTTAATTAATCGGCTAAATTCACAATGCAATTTAACTCAGTTCACCAGAGTCCAATTCACATTGCTTCTGACCTTTTATTTGGTCTCAGTTACTGTAATCTGGCAACCCGTGCGCTCGTCCAGGCCAACTTGGACCCGACAACTCAAACAATCCAGCTGTTGCCAGAACAGCGCTCCGGATCCGAGAGAACAGCCGAGGTAATGACGGGAGCTACCGGTGCTCGTCTCCTCTCCAGAGAATGAATAATATTCTGGCAGTGCCGAATCTAATAGGCGCTCTCTCTTAGATATTCAGCTGAGAATGGCACTTATGAAATATTAATATCATACAAAAAATATGGCAACTCCAGCGCACTCCATCTCTCAAACTCCAGCGTAATTGACTATGCAAGTCTCTCCAAATCAGGCGGAGGAGGAAAGAAAGGAAAAACAGAATGCAGGAATGTGTCAGAGTCTCACAAATGAGGAGGAATTAAATGTACAGATGTGACATATGAACGATGGTCTGATGATTACACAGACGCACACGAGCAGAACCCAATTAAACATCGCGCGTCACGCGACGCCAAACCACGCTAAATTACGATAATTGGACGTGTTTACACATTCAAATAAATTAAAGCATTAATATCAAACACTTGAATCGCAAATGGACCACGACGGGAATGCATTCAGATAATGTGAATGTGAAGTGTTAAAACCTCCTCGACCAATTTAACATGTAAACAACCCAATAAACAGACATGTGTATCAGTGCAGAAGTGTGTGAGATTGAGCCACGCCTCCATGTTCCCTGATTGGCCAATCATATACGAGTCTTCAAGTGCCACAACAAACTCGCCAGCTCCAGCTGTGACTGTTATTGTGTGTTTCATTCTTATTTACAGCTCAAGAATCACATATTTACACCGGATCACGTCCTAAACACACACACACGCGCGCGGAACAAAACTCAATAGCTTTCTTCAAAAAAAGGCCTGTTTTAGGACTGAGAGTTCATATACAAACACCTTTATGACTTACAGCACGTCTTTATACAGTAATTGATCAAAAAATAATAACGAATCATACATTTTCTGTTTTAATATACTTTAAAGTGTCATTTATATCCTGTGTTCAAAGCTGTATTTTCAGCATCATTACTCCAGTCTTCAGTGTCACATGATCCTTCAGAAATCATTCTAATATGATGATTTATTACGCTTATATTTTTTATAACCTGTGATACTTTTTTCAGGATTCATTGATGAATAAAAAAGAACAGCATTTATTTAAAATAGAAATATTGTGTAACAATTTGCACTACCTTTCAAAAGTCTAAAGATAGTAAAGATATACATTTTTAGAAAAGATTTCTATTTTGAATATTGTTAGAATATGATATTTTTGGTTAATATGTTTCGCCTGCACATGCGGCGTTAGTTACATCAGCGGTTTTTAATAAAAATAAAAACAAAATAACATACACTAATGAATCATGCACAATAAAATGAGAGATATATTAAGAGTAGTGTGTGTGTAATCCGGGTCCAATCAGATTTCACGTTGTCTTTATATAATAAAAGTGGGTGTTTGGTTTTTAATAGCTGTTATGCATTGATTGTTTAACATTTAACTTACAGATGAAATGCCACCAACTCATAATGAGATCTCGTTAATATCTCAATTGCCTAATCAAAATCTGCTATCAAAAGTAAAAATAAAAATAAAAACTCAATATGAACTCAAACATTTCTCAACAAATGAGCTGAGCTGCTATAAATGTTCATGTTATGGTTCTATACATTTACTGTATGGCAACTATTGGCTCTTATTTGTCATAAAAAGTTGTAGTTTTTAGTTTTTCGGAGGAACATCTGAGACCAGGTTGATGCATGAACGAGCAATAACATTCACCTGTGAGATAAAGAACACCTAAAGAAGAATCATAACTGAGATGTCATGAATATCTCGAGAGCTCGTACTCGACAGCGATGAGAATAAACTGAGCAAATTCTGAATGTGTATTTTACTCTTTCTACTCGACGCTTAATTCAATGTGACTTTGTAATTATTTGTTTCAGAGTGAAAACTGATACCAAAAGATGCCAAAAATGTTCAATCAAAAGTCATAGCTCTCAATATGACCACAAATATTTCTATTCAAAGCTGCAATAAAAATTCCTTTTATAAGTCTTTACTCTTACTGGATTATGACTACAGAATCATTTAGGACTGTTTTGTATTATAAAAACTGTGTGTGTGTGTGTGTGTGTGTGTGTGTGTGTGTGTGTGTGTGTGTGTGTGTGTGTGTGTGTGTGTGTGTGAGTGAGAGTGTGTGTGTGTGTGTGTGTGAGTGTGTTTGTGTGTGAGTGTGATTGTGTGTGTGTGCATGTGTGTGTGTGTGCATGTGTGTGTATGTGTGGATGTGTGTGAGTGTGTATGTGTGCATGTGTGTGTGTGTGAGTGAGTGAGTGTGTATGTTTGCATGTGTGTGTGTGTGTGTGTGTGTTGCTCATCTCCAGAGTAAGCTGAGGGGGTCTGTGTGTGTGTGTGTGTGTGTGTGTGTGTGTGTGTGTGTGTGTGTGTGTGTGTGTGTGTGTGTGTGTCGCTCAGCTCCAGAGGAAGCTGAACATGAGGGTGGGTGTGTGAGTATGTGTGTGTGCATGTGTGTGAGTGTGTATGTGTGCATGTGAGTGTATGTGTGTGAGTGTGTACATGTGCATGTGTGTGAGTATATGTGTGCATGTGTGTGTGTGTCGCTCAGCTCCAGAGGAAGCTGATGGTTAGGTTGGGTGTGAGAGTGTGTGTGTGCATGTGTGTGAGTGTATGTGTGCATGTGTGTGAGTGTATGTGTGCATGTGTGTGAGTGTGTGTGCGTGTGAGTGTGTACGTGTGTGTGTGTGTGTGTGTGTCGCTCAGCTCCAGAGGAAGCTGAAGGTGAGGGTGGGTGTGTGAGTGCGGGGGGGTTATTTTAGCTAGTGAGCGGATGTTTAACTGAACCAACTTTTAACTGAACCCTGTGTGTGGAGATGCAAAGATACCGAACAAAGACCTAAAGCTGGTTCCCTCCCTCACCGCAACACCTGACGCACGGGCCGAGGAGAAACGGCACGTTTCCTCTGAGATCTTCAAGTGCTTGTTCTCAGCTCAACCTCCATGCCAGGGTTTGGTTAGACTTCTTAAAAGGCGGCTGAGGAGACGCTTGATAAAAGGCAGATAATTTTAAACCATTCATATGTAAATGCAGGTACGCATCCGGAAAACTGAGCAAAAAAGAAAAAAGATTACCTTTCTTTTTTTTTACCACTGTCTTTTTTTAGATCGTTCCTCAGAACTCTGGGCATTGTAAAAAAAAAAAAAGATATTTTTCAGTTTTATTTATGAAAGTGTCAAGACTCTGTGAAAGAACTTTGACTAACTGTAGAATAATGAAATGCACACATGCATCAGGCCCGTCCGCAACAAATATATATTTCTGTATATCACTCTATACTTTCTATGCTTTATGATGATGATAATGCAGTCATTAAAATAGTCCAAATTGTCCCTGAGAATTCAGGGTTCCCACATCTTTAGACCAATAAAATTCCATGACTTTTCCAGGCTTTGATGATGAGGATTATTTTTATATATACATTTGTAAAAGATTCTATTAATTTCCATGACTTCTCCAGGCCTAAAAATCAGAATTTTACAATTTCTAGGTTAAAGATTACCATAGTATTACCACACATGCTCCAAACCCATTGTATATGCATGCATGTTATGATGTTTTTTATAAGTTTATGCTTATTGTCACTAAAATATTTAAAATAATAAAATACAAACTTACTATAAAATTACAAAAAAGCATGTCAGGGAAATCTTATTCTTTAACACACTATATAAAGGTAATACAATATTATTGTTTAAAGTAATAAATCAGAATTGTACAATTTCAAGGTTAAAGTAAACCTAAGTTTTACCATATATGTTCAAAAACCATTGCATATCCAAGCTGTTTTTTCCGTTTCCTTACAAAATGCTGATTCTTGGACTTTTTAAATATTACATTATTTAAAATAATATATATAAACATATGCCATGTAAATGATGGAAATACCATGGTATTGTTTAAAGTGCCTCACAGCACAATGAAATATGAACATGGAAACCAAATGGGACTATGTACAATCTGCATAATTTTCCAGGAAATCACCATTTTAAAATCCCCCTGATATTCCAGCTTTTCTCACTGATAACGGCTCAGTCGAGGTACGACTGGTCAGCGCGAGCTGCTTTGTTGGCGCTATAAATGATTTACGATGCCGGTTTCTGGAACATCAATACCATCTCGTTTCTAATTAAAAAGAAGCCGCCCACAATATTGCACACGGCGGTATTCACTCGAGCAGGACGACGAGAAGATCTTTCCAAAAAGAAGAGCTACCGCAGAGGATTTTTCTGTGTTTTGGAACATGTTTATTTCCACAGTTTCACATTTTCAGTTAATATGCTGAGTAGATCAATTGAAGAGAAAAGCGGAGGGCACACGCAGTTCGAGATTTTCCAGTGAGTCAGACGTGTTTTACTTTGTTAAATACGGACGTCCTTTCAAGTAACGGAAAGTGAAAAAGGAAACATAGGTAATTCTGAGTCAAACATGCACACTTCTGAACGTGAGTCACTTTTGTATGTGTGTGAACCAGCATTGCAAACATAAGCTGTGTATATCTGCAACTGCAAAAACACCATTGAATGAGCACAAAATAAAAACCATGCCTACGATCTATAAAGATGGTGCTAAAATGACTGTTTATTCACGTGCATTGCTCATTCAACAAATGCACTATAGTGACTGCGTTTGTAGAACTCACATTATAAAAATGCATGTCAAATACTGTCTTTTGGTGAAATAATTCACAAAGACATTAATTCTTCTCATGCTCAAAGCAAAGAAAAATAACAACATCCACATCGCATGATATTCACTAACTAATAATATCACCAATATTCTCTGAAATACCATGCAAAAGCATTGTGCATGAACATGGTGATCATTCAGTGTCATGGCATTACCATCTGATGCTGCCACTGTGTGTTGTGTGAGTCTAAGTAGTTACACTTGACCGGTTTTTGGCTCAAATTGAATCTTTATCCTGTAGCATGTGGTGTGTGTGTGTGTGTGTGTGTGTGTGTGTGTGAGTGGCTGGGAGGTTATGGTGGGTGTGAAATGTGGCCATATGTGGACATATAGAGACTCTGAGTTCATCATGTGACCCTCAGAGAACCACAAAACCACCACAGACAGAGTCACAGTCAGACAGCAGGGGGCGCTAGAGAAAACCCTGATCCAAAACCCAGCGAACTGACGACATAAACCACGATGAGTGGACAAACGAATCCAATATGGTGGCTGTGTCAATGGAAATGTTAATTATACTTTCAGAAACAATCTTCACAGTTTGGTTATTTCACCATATATTTGTGTGTCAGCAGATTCTGATTGGATGTTTTTATCATTAAAAAAAATTGGTCTGAAAGTGATTCCAATGTTGTTTTTGTTATTGCTGTGGTGTGGACTTCGCTGTTCTCCTGGAATTAGAATGAATATTAATTTATATGTTCATTTATATTGAAAATAAATGCCTTTTCGATCTGATATGTGATGGGAAAGGGAGTAGAGCGAGTTCAGCAAAAAACGGATTTGAACTCGGGTCGATTTGCATCAAAACTTTCTGCCACGCGCCGTACTTCTACTGTTGATAATCCAGCGTCTTCTGTCATTTTGACGTCAGTGGGCGGAGTTAGTGTGAATAGACACTCCATTATTGATTATGGTGTTTGCGTACTTGCATAAACTCCTAAAAATAAATGTTCTTTATTGGTATCTATGGTTTCATGAAGGAACTTTATCATCCATCCTTTCCAGGTTCTTTATACTGGAAAAAGGTACTTTAGATTATTAAAATGTTATGAAAGGTTCTTTGGGGAATCCATAATCCCAGCAAGCAATTTTGCGTTTAAAAGACGTCTAATAGCCGTCCAAACACGGTCCAGACGTTGATTGAACGCAAAATTTGGGCTGTCAGTGAAAATTTAATAGACGTCTAACCATCGCCCAATAATTGACTAGTCATCTAAAATATGAACATGTCAAATAAATAAAAACCAAACGCCTTGTAATCACTGTTGACTTTGCTTACATGATGGAATATCATTCATCTCACAAGTTATTTTAGCAAAAACGACATGTAACCAAATTCAAGGTTATTTTGGCTAAAAGTAGGTTACTCATAAGCCCTATTCCGACGAGATTAACTTTACCAGGGTAGATGGAGTGTAATTTTACCACAGGACGTCTGTAATATTAATGGTCAATCCGCACAGGATAAGAGATCTCAGTAAACTAGCAGAAGTGAGAGAGTAACTCGATTTACACACCGCCGTCACTCCTGTCATCATGTGTGTGTTACGCTGCTTCCTGATATCACGTGCACAAACACATATAACCTATATTTATATATATAAAACAGTTATGTCCGGTCGAACGATGTATTAATTAACTTCAGATTGGATTGTGTAAAAGGCACTAACCTAACGCTAAAAGATGTTTCGTGCCTCTAAACAAGTGCTGTCGATCTTCTTTCTGATCTGAATGGTGTGTGTGAAACACTTGAGTTTTGCCACAGACTCGTTCCAGCGACTAGAACGCAACTGATGCTTTTTCAAGCGTCTCCATACTTGAAAAACTGCAGAAAACTACTTTTAAACTAGAAATGATGAAATATTTACGTATTTACAGCGGGTCTATTCGCACGGGATTAGTGTTACCTGAGGACATTTCTCCGGACCTTTTCACTGAAGGTAAAAGTCGTCGTAATCTTTACTGACATTGTCCGTCATGATCACTGAGATGCACATTCGGACGGGACTAAAATCACAGAGAAGCTCTGGTAATTATTACTTTACCCCTCCTCTCCATGTTAAACCAGTCCCGTCCGAATAGGCTATAGCCAGACTATATCGGGTCTATAGTTAACCGAGACGGTGAAATGACGGCTATTGGGCAAAAGCCCCTTGTGAAGAGTGTGTTTCTGGTCAGTAGCGTCTCACTAGGGTTTGTATCAGAGCTGAAGAGGAAGATGAAGGTGTGGAACGGGTCTCACCCCTGAAGAGGGCAGTCTTTTCTCCTCAGGGTTGTGTCTCACGGGTAATGCGCCGTACAGCCTAACACCTCGATCTCCTACACTGAATCTGCTCTGTAGAGATGGAGAAGAGGAGAGGCGGAAGGAGACAGAGAGGAGAGAAAACACAGGACAACGGACCCAACTTAGAAGTGAAACGACTGATTCATCATTGACAGACAACCAATGAGAGCTTCACAAATCAAAACATCATCAATACCCAACAGGACTTTCCCTCACTGACATTTTTACTATAGTATCTAAGGTGTTTACCCATAATCCACCCTCTAATATTATGGATATATGGCTCAGGTCCCTCTTTCAATGTGTGTTTATGGGACTTTTCCAGCTGTTTTATCATCCAGTGGGTGTAAAGCGTGCCTTTAATACTTCAGGCGTTTGATCACATCATGATCAGCACTAGTACAAGTGATGATTGACTTAAATGCCACTGGAACATATTGAGCTCAGCGTGAATCATGACATATGAACTGATTTCAGTCAGTCATTCTGGCCTCTTCCCACTGCGTGTTCATGTATCTGTGTGTGTGTGTGTGTGTGAGAGATCTCCTCTGTCCCACTCTGTGTGTGAGGCTTGTTTGAGGAAACGCTCCCGGCAGGAGTTTTGGCAGTCTGGGTTTAGGATTCGGAGCAATCCAACATCTAATGATTCACACAAGAGAGTGTGCCAAACACACACACACACACACAGCACACAGAGAGACATATGAAACTAGTGTAGTGTACTTGTAGTGCACACCGCTGTCTCTCAAATGACCTGAGAGAAAAATTACAACCGGATGATGAAATACGGCCTCAGGCTCATTGATAAAATAGCATGGTACATGTATATGGTTATACCATGGTATTCTTTAAAGTCCCAAAGCACAGCCCTGCATCTTGGATAAAAACTAATTTGATGATGCTGAGTTAAAAAATATCAATAAAAACTTTCCATCATGTAGTTATATACAGTGTTGTGCAAGTTACTCTGGAAATGTAATTAAATTACTGATTACTCCTTTTAAAAGTAATCAAGCTACTGTTCTGATTACTTTATTTCAAAAGTTAGTTAATGTAATGTAATTAGTTTTAATTAGTACAGAAAACCCAGAATAACCTCTTGCTCATGAATTAACTCTATTGGGAAGTGCATACTCTATCTCAGAACAAACAAAATTAAGTCAATTTCTTCTGACTTTTTTAACTTTGAAATATTTTTATATCTGGACTGGACTCGACAGTAGAAGTTGATGCATTGCTCTCCGCGCACGATGCTTTCTCGAGAAGTTTTCCCACGCTGCGCTTTCAGGCGTGTTAACAAATTAGATGTGGAGTTTTCCACAGTTGAAAAGGTTTTCTTCCCCTCACATAATTGACAGTAACAATAATGTTCTTACCGTTGACAGAAATAAACTCAAAATAATGATTGTATTTCCAGCTACAGAACGCGTAATGTTCTCTCTCCATGAGTAGATGACATCGCGGGCATCTGAAAAGCTATTTCTCTTTTTACAATCTGGATGAACAAAGACTCCCGGTCTCTGGAATTCTCTCCCAGTCAACATCCGTAATTCAGACTCGTTAGCTCAAAACTTAAAACTCATTTATTCACAACTGCTTATCTTCCATGATTACTTTTTTTATTGCTGTTTTCTATTGACATAGTCATTTACTGTTATTTTCTGTTTTAATATTGTTACTGTTGCTACTTGTTGTATGGTGACCTTGAGTGGTTTGAAAGGCGCCTTAAATAAAATGCATTATTATTATTATTATTATTATTATTATTATGATAAAACACGCTGTCGGCAGCGATATAACACAGCTGTAACTTGTTATTTTGGAAATTATAATGCATTACATTCCTCCGTTCCTAAAAAAGAAACCAAATTACAGTAACACGTTATTTAGTAATGCGTTACATATGCATATATATATATATTAGCTTTAAAATAACTAAAACATTTTGTCAAAAGTTGTTGTTTTAATGTATTCAAAATTATCGTATTCAAAAATGTATTCAGTTTGTATTCAAAATTTATAATTTTTTATTTTATCACTTTTATTTTATCATTTAACTTGCAATCTGCAAAGGAGTGGAAAAATACTAATAATGGAATAATGTTAAATACTCCATTTAATGTCTAGAAACATAAAACACAAGCTTTTTCACAACATCTGTCATTTTCTGTCACTCTTTGAATGCAGTAAAACACCCACAGATGCAGAAAACATCTGTCCGTAATTCCAACCTTGAATTCAGGATTAGGCATGAAATAATGTCATTAAACAGATAGTTGTCGTCAGGCTCAGAGGAAGAGGGGAATCGTGTCTATGTGGAAGTTTTCTGCTGATTAATGGATAATGCAAGACAAATAGTTACAAATAGTTGTTTAAAGCAACAACAAAAAAATGCAACAGAATCATATTTTCTTTGTGCTCGAGCAAAACATGCACTATTTCTGGAATCAGCACACCAAACATTAGTAAGAAACAAGTATTGGATTTCATTCAACGGTGGAGTAGCATATAAATATGATAAAGACAAAACAGGTGTTTATGTTACACATCTCATGGACATGCACATCTCAAAGTACCACGGTAATACCATCACTATATCATAATACTGTCAATGTGTTGTATTTGCATTGCCAAAAATGAACATGTTTTTAATAAAGTTTGATGTCAAATCTTTCCTCACACTAATATATGTCAATCAGTTTCTCTCAGCCAGCCGATTGTCTTGAAAACGCAAGCAAACAACCCACACGTGAAGTGATTCGGCTGAGCGCTGGATGATTCTGCATTTCACTGTAAACCAGAAAGTGTCGTATGACTAACAATATGCTGTCAAGTAAATCTGAAGTGCTGTATTTAGCGCGTGAGAATGTCCCTCATCAGATGTGGCAGATCGGGCCGGCCACGACGCTAATCGCTCAGACAGATTGAAGATGTTGTCATCTATGCTCCTTTCTTTCTTTCTTTCTTTCTCTCTGATTTGAATGCCTCTCTCATCACTACAGCTAAACTTAGACACACAACAGGGGTTTTCTGCACCTCGAGTCTTCCTGTTAACCACGGCACGTGTCCGTAATCGACCTGCCCTTTACTGCACACTTTACTGTAACCCGTGGGTGACTTTAGGGGACATTTCTGAACGTTTCGAACCAGACAGCTACCAGAATGATTGTGGTTAAATCACTCGTTTGACTGGAAGATGAGGCTCGTGGATTAAAATTAGTAGATGACACGTTGTTTTGTATTCCTGTTATCATGCGACACGGCTACTAAAACATAGTTGAAACTCAAACATAACTTTAACATATTGTTCTTCTGAGTAATGAATCGATCACGATAAGACCAGTGTTGTTACTGTTAACTAAAACTAATATGATTTAAACAATGAAATTATATACCTCTCATCACTATTTATTCACCCTCAACTTGCTTCAAATCTTTCTTCTGCTGAACACAAAAGAAGATAATTTGAAGAAACGGTTATTGGACCCCATTGACTTCCATAGTATTTTTTTTCCTACTATGGAAGTCAATGGGGTCCAAAAACTGTTTGGTCGACATTCTTCAAAATATCTACTTTTGTGTTCAGCAGAAGAAAGATTTGAGGGTTTCATTATTAAGTGAACTATTCCTTTAAATAAACCAGCAAAGGGACGTTTAAAAACAAACAAACAAGACCAAATCTGCATGAAAGAGAAACCCAAAGCACCAGCTGCTAGATGCAAATATTCCCTAAACCACAAGACCATTACTGCAGTTTGAATATTGGATATTATTACAATGCAAATTGCATAGTGCCAGAGATTAAGTTGCAATTATGGCCTGAAAAGCATCTAGACGGGTGGAATGATTCTATTCCAGGCGCTAAAGCACTGAGCCGTCCACAGTAGGGATGTACTTAGTAATATTAAATATAGTATAAAATACTAGGTGGTGTGGCTGCGTACTTCAGTAAGTGTGTGTTTAAGTGATGATCATGCCAAACACTTAACGCTTGCTCAGTAAATGAACTCCATCAGCAGGAGAGTAGAAACATGAAGATCCTCATATCATACCATGTTATTTTTGCCGTGAAACTTCATTGTTCACTGTGATCAAGTCTGTCAAGCACAAAATCTGGAAACAAATACATGTTCTGATTTAAATTTACGATACTTTTATGATGTTTTAGTCATATGTTTCATATATGCTTCAAAGAGCGGCGTGAGTGAATCTTCATTAAACTGGTGCTTCATTAAAGTTCTGTCCAGTAACAGACGTGTTTTTCTGTCCGCGAGTCATTAGACATAATCAAAACAAACTAATATAAAAGTGGGCGGCCGTTTATAAATGAGACAGAAACGGATCCGACTCTGGCTGACTTTCTCTTTGGAGAGATCGTTAGATTTCTCGTTAGTCTCTCACAGATTCTGTCTCATTATGCAAATAGGGGGAATTGTTTTTCGGTTGTGTGTGTGTGTGTGTGTGCGCGTTTAATTAGGATAACAGAAAAATGAGGATGGGGTACTGTTGAAGAGAACATCTGCAACACAATACAAGACAAACACACACTCATATACACACAAACCCTCACACACTCATATAAACACACACACCATACACTCATATACACACATGCACACAAACACACACATACACACACAAACACACACACGCACACACTCATATACACACACACGCACACAAACACACACACAAACCCACACAAACTCATATACTCACATGCACATGCACACGCACACAAACACACACACGCACAAACACAAACCCACACACACACACACACACACACACACACAAATCCACACACACAAACACAAACCCACACACTCAGACACACACACAAACACACACACTCAAACCCACACTCACAAACACACACACACACATACACACACACGCACACACTCATATACACACACACGCACACAAACACACACACAAACCCACACAAACTCATATACTCACATGCACATGCACACGCACACAAACACACACACGCACAAACACAAACCCACACACACACACACACACAAATCCACACACACAAACACAAACCCACACACTCAGACACACACACTCATATACACACACACACACACTCACACACACACTCATATACACACAAACCCTCACACACTCATATAAACACACACACCATACACTCATACACACTCATATACACACATGCACACAAACACACACATACACACACTCATACACACACAAACACACACACGCACACACTCATATACACACACACGCACACAAACACACACACAAACCCACACACACTCATATACTCACATGCACACACAAACACAAACACACACACACACACACACACAAATCCACACACACACAAACACAAACCCACACACTCAGACACACACGCAAACACACACACTCAAACCCACACTCACAAACACACACACTCATATACACAGACACACAAACATACACACTCAAACCCTAAAAGTTGCTTTTTTTTTTTTTACTGTTTTGAAAAATATATTAATAATTTTATTAATTATTTTTCAAATTCAGGACATTCCTGGGTGAAGTGAGGTGAGCTGAGATTCTCCAGCTGAATAAACCGCGACACACACACATTATTTCTGTGGGACGACGATGCTTATCTGTGACATTTAGCTACTTAAAACTAATCTAAAGCGAAGGAGTGATCCGACCGATGGCTTTTATTTCTCTCTGCGGTTGCATCACAGCACAAATCTCTAAAGCACACGATGTTCCCACAGGCCTTTACATCCAAAATAACTCCTGCTGGAAGCTGTCCAGTTAATAACTGTGTTTGTACAATCAACATATTGTTTTGGCCATGTGAAGATGAATGACCTGTTTAAACGAGTGAGACGGACAGACAGAGAGAGACAGAGTGTTGTTGATGATCGGATGAGTAGAAATGAAAATAAGCTGCTGTGAATATTTGCAGATGTTAAAATATAAATATTCTAGCAGATTTTTACAATTTATGGAGAAAATATGAGCCAAACTCACGGCCATATTGTTAGGGTTTTGTGATTGGCCGGGACGTTACTATGCGGTTGCTAAGGTCGGTGTTCACATTGGTTTTAACTGCATTGTTATGCATTCCCTATGGTTTCCTTGCATTACTATACAGTTTCTAGGGACAGCAATAATGATGACTGACAAATTCCACTGAAAATATAAATAAAAAGCATGATTTAAGTATGCAGTGAGTCTGTAAGTGCACGTGCACATTATCGTGCCTTTTTGTGGCTGTCAAACTCACAGTCAGAGTGAGAACAACAGAGACCAATCACGTTACTTTCATTTCAAATGCATTACTATACAACACTCAGAACAGCCAATCAGAGGCGGGTTTCTCTTCAAGGTGATGCTGACTGTGATCATGTGATTCAAACTGAAAACACATTCTGACTCTCAATCATCCTTTTGCCTTTACATAATCACAGGGATGCTAACAAAACTTCTTATGAGTAAAAACATGCACAGAATTTACACAGAATCTCTTTAACATCTCAGTTGTTACTCACAGACAGAAAAGAGATAAAACGAGGACTTTGTCTGATGCTTCCTACACTGACAAAAATGAGTTTTGCTGCTTGTTCAAATTGCTTGATTAAAATGAGCTTAAGCAACACAATTGCTATACATTGTGTCCAAACTTAATTTGATTGTGTTCAATCTGTTTAAATATAGGTAAAATTTAAGTTTACTTAATCCATTTGTGTTGGATTACATGAATGATTTGTGTTGCATTAACTGAAACTGGGCGGTGCTTGTTAGTTCCCAGCATGCTTTGCATATGGCTGAATTAAGAGAGAATAAATGTTGAAATTAAGTGTTATTTTATGTGTTTTTGAGAAAATAAGAAAAGGGGAAGACTTGATAGTGTGTAATTGTGTTTAATGTTCAATTACATTCAAATTATTAGAACCATTTAAATTACTTTGACTGAAAGAGTGTGTAAACTTAGCATTTAAGATTGGTTCATGCACTGAAAAGATTTATGAATTTATATTTAGTATAATTTACTTTGTTGATTGAACATAAATAGTCTGTGTTGATGGAACACAATTGTGTAAGTGGCTACCAAAGCAAACAATTTGTGTGCAACCAATGTCCACTATTCAATTGAGTAAATCCAATGAATTATTTTTTTCAGTGTACTCAGATGTTTCTTTTGACAGAAAGACTGTAGTTCTGTCATGACAACTGAGTTTTTAGCATGATAATGGATATGACTAGCCTGGATGCCAGCCTGAACTTAGCCCCGCCCACAACATTTGAGGTTGTGAAGTTCGGTCTGGCGTTGTGGAGCAACTGAGCTCGAACCAGAGCTGTTCGGACCAATCAGATTGTCAGGGCGGGCTTTATACGATGATGGACAGATGATCAACAGTAACGTAATCATCCACGTCACCAAAGAGCGCTTGGGTTAAATTCGTTTACAACAAAGATGGCTGCCGCTGGAGAACTGAGATGTGTAGATTCCGCCATCGTGTCTGTTAAAGAAGATATCGACAGCGCATTCATTTTAAAAGAGGAACAGAGTGATTTTTGATGTTCTGATGTGTGGTTTCTAAAGTGTTTTGGTGGTTGCTAGAGCGTTGCTTTGCAGTTGCTATGCTTTTCTGGGTGGTTGCCAGGGCGTTTCTATATGGTTGCTGAGAAAATCTGAGTAAATTTTAGTGTGGTGCATTGTGGTTGCTAGGGCATTGCTTTGTTGTTCTGGGTGGTTGCTAGGGCATTGCTATGTGGTTGCTAAGGAGGAGTGATTTTTAGGGTGATGGTATGTGGTTGCTATGGTGTTGCTATGTGGTTAATTATACCACCAGCCGCCCACAACATTTGAGGTCGGAAAGTTCGGTTTGGACTTGATCCGTTGCGATCAAGACATTTGTCGATCGGAAAGATGAATGAAGAACATACGTCACTTACTCCGTTGCTCTGATTGGTTGTAGGTCTATCCAATTGAGTGCAGAGGCATTTTCTTTCCTGGTTCGGTTGAAACACGCCCCATAATCACAGCCCAATGGAGCAGTATCAGACTCGAGTATGACGACGTCAGGCTACGATATGACAATATTGATATGTTTGGTCTTGGCAGAATAGATCTGCTACTCTGCTGCTGTTATTGTTGCTGCTTTTGTTTATTACTGCTTATGGATATTGTTGCTGCTGCTAAAGAGCAAGTACAAGACTTGCTACTGCCAATACACACACAACACGCTGCTGTGAGCAAGTAACACGTGCTGCTGCTTTACAATATAACATACATGAATAACCCGTAGCAGATCTACACAGGTGGAGCTGGGGAAGGTGGAGGGTTTCTGAAAGCGCGCAGCAACTGCTACAGAAAATACTGACCAAGTATTTGAAGGTTGAGCCGCGAGCTCATTGGCTACTGATACATCAGGAACCAATCAGGTGTGCCGTACAGAGAATTATGTGATTGCAATCAGATTGAGGTAAGGACCAATCAGACTGCACCATCTAGAGTTTCATGACATGCCAAGATATAGAAGTCTGCAAAATCTCAATATGAAACGTTTCGCAACAAATGATCCGAGCTGCTCTCCACATGAATTATTTTTCTCTCGTTAGGAAATCATAGGATAAACATCTGAGATAAAGTTGATATTTCAATGAAACATGATAACTAATGTCCTGAGCTCTGAACGAGCAACAAATATTCCTTTAATAATTGGACTGTAAGCTTGGCAACAGGTTTCTGTCGCTGAACCAATGGCATTGGAGCGCCGTCAGGCTTCTCCGTTCCTCATCCTCTTTCTTTCCAGAGTATTTGGTGTTATGTCATCCTTCCATACACAGTAATGACAAAAAAAGAGGCCGCATTAAAATAATCTTCCGTTTGCAGCCCAGACAAAAGAAGGAAAGTGATTTCTTAACATGAAAGCAATCTACTTACAACCATCTGCTCGTCGTCTAAATCAAAAGTGCT